>NC_046642.1:19918357-20032958 GCF_900324485.2 Mastacembelus armatus
GAAATACTGCTATACTCAGGCCACATGACTGATTAAGAGCTGCAGGAGTTTTTGTTTCTCTGTATTCTATTTTAGTTGTTCAGGATATCATTTCTGCAAAGTATAAGCAAGAAATGAATCCAGATGCCTGCATTTATACTGTGGGAGTGGCACAAATAATTGATCTGTCAGCCTTCATTATGACAGTACAATCAACTGGTTTCCATTTACAGCAGGTATCATTTTCTCTCTGTTTTGTCACCAGGTGAAAATCTCATCAGAAGTGCATGTCTTACAGACTAGATGAGCTCTGCCTCCTCTGTGCTCTCTACCCAGACAAAAGGGTTACTGCATGCTGTGACATCTTCTTGCACTTTTTTCAAAATAAACACAAACAGGATGTGGTCAGCATAACAGGAAGCTGCTGCAAGTACACGAACAACCACAAGTGACCTATTATGAACCTAAAAAGAAAACCCATTTAACTCAGCATTGCAGGACTCTAATTGCACTAATTCATTTTTCTGACTGCTTTGCATGTGAAAAAGATATTGAACGATTTATTAAGTCATGTACGTATATACATTATCATTTTACTATTGTTAACTGTTAACTAAAGTCCAGCATTGTCTCAATACTGCTGTGCCCTTCTTGTTCAAAGTGATTCTCCTTTTGTCCCCAGTCTGAGTGTGCTCAATGGCGGCTGTGTTCACCTGCTTTGTCCTTCTGTTGGCTTTCCAACCCCCTGCACAGATCAGCTTAGGACAGCAGCACCTCCCCTTCTCCCTGCCCACCTCATCCTCCTCTTTCCCAAAGCGCTGCGACTGAAATCCTCCAGGATCCCTCAGGGCCAGCAGGCCTGAACACACTCCCCCTATCTGTGGCTTTTTTACAGGCAGCTAAGTGGGCTCATCAGCTCTTGGCTTGTAAACACAAGTGCTATTTTCATGCCACTGACAAAATTAGTGTTGCTGTTAAAGGAGGTATATGTTAAAACGATTTTCCTTTCCCTCTGTAAAGAACACTTTACCTTCTTTACAGAAATCCTTGCATGTGCTACTGAGGAATTCTTAATGGCTGCTGTTTCCAGGTGCACTGTTTGTTTTGGGTGGAGACTTATGGACTGAAAGACCACCGAACATAGTCAATATGCTCCTTTCTGCAACATTAACCAGACTAATGTATTTGTGTTTCTGACTGTTTTAATGTTGAATGTTTGAATCAGTTAGTCTACCTCTTGAAAAGCTTTGAAAACTTCTTGTCATATATACTTTGAATTTTAAATTAGGCCTTGACTGTTACACTTATGTAAAAACAGAACAGGTGAAATTACTGTAAAATGACATGGTGAACGTGGTCCAGGGTGGACCCCTGCCTTCCACCCAAAGAGAGCTGGGATAGGCTCCAGCAGATCCCTGGGACCCTTAATAGGAATAAGCGGGTATAGATGATGGATGGATGGATGATGGTGAATAAAAACAAGATAAAATATTTAGATTCTTGACTGTTTTGTGTTTTTGGTCAATCTCACAAAAACACACATGCTGCAAATTGCTTGTTTGGTTGAAGTTAAGGTTTTCACAGGAGTCAGCTTATAAACAGACAAAACATTTTTTTCTTTTTAACCTACAGTGAACTGATGGCTGGACCACAGCAGAATAAATTAGCTGTTTTATTTTCAGCCTGAAGGCAAACAGTCATTAACTGTATTAATCATCAGGAACCTATGGCTACGCGCTGGACGAAACTCTAATCAGGGACATTTTATCTTTAAATGATTCATTCGGTAGGTTAATAATTTGCAGTTTTTACCCTGCACTTCCTGAAGTAAGATGAATGTTCTTTTAGGACTCTGCAACACTAACATACGAAGAAACTGTTCACTTCAATGTTCAGCCATTCAGCTGGTGCACTTTTTCCTCTGTCTGTTCGTGAATAGGTCTCCGTTTACTTTAATTTCCACACATTACTGTGTTTTTCCAGAGAAATCGCACCAATACCTGCTCATATTTGTATAAATCAGATAAACATGCTTTCTTTATGTGAAAGCGTAAGATGCTGTAGAACACATGCATTCAGTGAAATCTTTTTTAATATAAAGAGGTGGCTGTCATATTTAGGGACCTGCTTGAGCTTTAACATGCTACTGAGCCATCTGTCCCCCATAGGCATATTGTGGTGCACACTGTCAGTTTACTGCAGCAAGTGGTAAATCAGAGATGAAGGCTTTCTGATATTAAAACAGTATTTCTGAAAATGTTTTATAGGGCCCTTCAATCAGAAATCAGATTATTGTGTAAAATATGATGGTAACAAGCACATAACACAGATACAGGCCTGACAGATTCCTTGCTACACTGTCAGGGCTATGTACTGCAGGACTGCAAAATATTTTGCAGGTGCAGTTAGGTGTGAAGTAGCAGAAACAGGTGGATCTTGCAGACCTCCACCTCCACTGGTAAGATAATAGAAATATTCTGGCAGCAACACCTGTGCCACATAGACCACAAGCTATAGCTAGCGTGGTAAGCAGTAATCAAAATGACTAGAGAGCACTCAAACCTGACAAGCAGCTTGTGACACAGAGCTCCCCAGACACACGTTTGTGTGTGCAGCCCGTGTGCGTGAAGGGAGGGGGTGTTGAACAGATCCCTGTTTCAACACTCGCGAGTATGAACTTATTGAACCCATCTGCTCGCGCTGAAAAATGTGCCAGGCTTGCAGCATCCCGCGGACGTCATGGCAACCTGTGATGGGGAGGAGGGGGGTTGGGTGCGTGTGTGTGCGTGATAGTGCGTGAGCTGTCTGATGTTTGTATTGTGGTCTGTAGTAGTGGCTGAAGCAGGACGATCAGAGGGGAGAGCGCTGCAGCAGCGGCAGAAGCGGCGGCAGCGGCATCAGAGGCGGGTTGGAGGCTGGGACGATGTTGCGTCTGAGCTGCCGATTAGGCTGATCAGAGCCGGAGCTACGATGCAGTGACAGTGTGAAGGAAGACAGACGCACACGCTGAGACACGGAGAGGAGGCGCGGCAGAGTAACACACGAATGCGCACGAGAAATGATCCGCTCCTAGACCATGGCACCGTCGGGCTCGCGTAGTATCAAGAGGGGCTGTCAGAGAGTTTTGTACTGGATCCCGGTCCTCTTCATCGCCCTAATAGTAGCTTGGTCATACTACGCTTATGTTTTGCAGCTTTGCGTAGGTAAGAAATCAACTGTCTGGGTAGTGTGAAAGGAGGAGTGTGTGTGTGTGAGGGTGTGTGTGTGTGTGTGTGTGTGCGTGTGTGTATGTCTGTGCGTGAAGGGGAAATGCCTGAGCTTGGTGTTTGTTTTTCGGTGACTGGGTGGGGAGACATTTCTCTTTCAGCAGTTTGTGAACCAGGTTGTGTTTTTTGTTTGTTTGTTTGTTTGTTTGCTTGTTTTGAATGCAGACCACTAGCATGTTGTTTTTTGCAGTGCATTTCAACAACAGTTAAACTGGCTTGTGAGCATATTGTTGGAAGAATAATTCATTTTGCATGAGATACTGGAGTTCACACAGACCTAAATTACGATGACCTGGCAACATGCCTTTATTGTGGAAGAGCTTCTATTAAATGTTTATGACATATACATTATCACAGGATACACGCAAAGGGATTAGACCATCTGTTTCAGGTTCATTATCTGACTCCAGCACTACCGCTCTATCAGCACTATCTGAAAGACTTACTGTAATGCTTCAAGCTCATGTAGTGGCTGCAGCTTCATTATCTGGATTTATATCCACCACCACAACATCTCCAGCATTATGGTGAGGCAAGACGTCCGACTGTAATGGCTTTCGAGCCAGGCCTACCTCGATCCTCCACACTCCCTCTAGGTGCTGAACGTTGGATGGTGCAGATATGGACAGCGAGCCTCCTCGGTGAAGGGTAAACACAGAGTTGACCTGGATAGTGAGTAACGGTTTCTAGGATGTCTCAGAGGAGTCTCAGCTTCCTACTCCTGTGCTCCATTTGGCAGCTTGACAGACCACTAGGAGAGTTGATCTCCCCTTTCACAAGGGGGGGTGAAATGGAGATGGTTTAATGAGACTATACAGAAAAGGAAAGGAAAGGTGGGTTTGATGTTATGGCTGTTTAGTCTGAAATCTTGTCTTCAGCAATTTAGCCAGATGGACAATCCATCTTTAACTGACAGCAAACATCTGTTTGTTCATCTTTAAACCTGATCAATGCTGTGAGAGTGGAGTGTGACAGAGTCATATCTGTGCGTTCACCGTTCACCAAATAGGCAGGCAGGTGTGGCACGACCTTCTCTGAAATCTTACTGACACTCCCTTATGATAAAGTCAGAAGGGCATAAGTCCAAGGCCCTGGACCCAAACATCTCTATGACATAATTATTAACATTTATTAATGATAAGGAGATGCAAAACAAAAAAATTTGAATAACCACATATAGACAAAGAATGAATATTAAGAGATTAAAAAAAGCTATTCAAAACATGAGGAAAAAAACAAAAAGATATAATAGACAAGAAAAAGAAACGCAGACTGATAATTGACCACAGGAAAAAATCAAGTGACCTACAAATAGACCTCAGACACATGAAAATTGACCTCAGATACGAAAAATGACCTCGGACGTGAAAATTGACCTCACACTCGTGAAAATCAAGATTAGATACCTGAAAACCAACTACAGACAAGTGAAAGTCTACCACAGACCCATGAAATTCGACCACACACGTAAAAATTTACCTCAGACACATATGAAACTCGACCTCAGTCATGTGAAAGTCAACCTCAGACATGTGAATGTCGACCTCAGACATGTGAAAGTCGACCTCAGACGTGAAAGTCGACCTCAGACATATGAATGTCGACCTCAGACATGTGAAAGTCGACCTCAGACATGTGAAAGTCGACCTCAGACGTGAAAGTGGACCTCAGACGTGAAAGTCGACCTCAGACGTGAATGTCGACCTCAGATATGTGAATGTTGACCTCAGACGTGTGAAAGTCGACCTCAGACGTGAATGTCGACCTCAGATGTGTGAAAGTCGACCTCAGACGTGAATGTCGACCTCAGACATGTGAATGTCGACCTCAGACGTGAATGTCGACCTCAGACATGTGAAAGTCGACCTCAGACATGTGAAAGTCGACCTCAGACGTGAATGTCGACCTCAGACATGTGAAAGTCGACCTCAGACGTGAATGTCGACCTCAGATATGTGAATGTCGACCTCAGACATGTGAAAGTGGACCTCAGACGTGAAAATCGACCTCAGATGTGTGAAAGTCGACCTCAGACGTGAATGTCGACCTCAGACATGTGAATGTCGACCTCAGACGTGAATGTCGACCTCAGACATGTGAAAGTCGACCTCAGACGTGAATGTCGACCTCAGACGTGAATGTCGACCTCAGATATGTGAATGTCGACCTCAGACATGTGAAAGTGGACCTCAGACGTGAAAATCGACCTCAGACATGAAAGTGGACCTCGACGTGAATGTCGACCTCAGACATGTGAATGTCGACCTCAGACGTGAAAATCGACCTTAGACACAAAAATTGACCTCAGACATGTGAAAGTCATCCTCAGACGTGTGAAAGTCGACCTCAGACATGTGAAAGTCGACCTCAGACGTGAAAGTCGACCTCAGACGTGAATGTCGACCTCAGACATGTGAAAGTCGACCTCAGACGTGAATGTCGACCTCAGACGTGAAAGTGGACCTCGACGTGAATGTCGACCTCAGACATGTGAATGTCGACCTCAGACGTGAAAATCGACCTTAGACACAAAAATTGACCTCAGACATGTGAAAGTCATCCTCAGACGTGTGAAAGTCGACCTCAGACGTGAGTGTCGACCTCAGACGTGAAAGTCGACCTCAGACATGTGAAAGTCAACCTCAGACGTGAAAGTCGACCTCAGACGTGAATGTCGACCTCAGACATGTGAAAGTCGACCTCAGACGTGAATGTCGACCTCAGACATGTGAAAGTCGACCTCAGACGTGAATGTCGACCTCAGACATGTGAAAGTCGACCTCAGACATGTGAATGTCGACCTCACACATGTGAAAGTGGACCTCAGACGTGAATGTCGACCTCAGACATGTGAAAGTCGACCTCAGACATGTGAATGTCGACCTCAGACGTGAAAGTCGACCTCAGACATGTGAAAGTCGACCTCAGACATGTGAAAGTTGACCTCAGACGTGAATGTCGACCTCAGACATGTGAAAGTCGACCTCAGACGTGAATGTCGACCTCAGACGTGAAAATCGACCTTAGACACAAAAATTGACCTCAGACATGAATGCCGACCTCAGACGTGAATGTCGACCTCAGACATGTGAATGTCGACCTCAGACATGTGAAAGTGGACCTCAGACATGTGAAAGTCGACCTCAGACATGTGAATGTCGACCTCAGACGTGAATGTCGACCTCAGACGTGTGAAAGTCGACCTCAGACGTGTGAAAGTCGACCTCAGACATGTGAAAGTCGACCTCAGACGTGAATGTCGACCTCAGACATGTGAAAGTCGACCTCAGACGTGAATGTCGACCTCAGATATGTGAATGTTGACCTCAGACGTGTGAAAGTCAACCTCAGACGTGTGAAAGTTGACCTCAGATATGTGAAAGTCGACATCAGACGTGAATGTCGACCTCAGACATGTGACTGTCGACCTCAGACGTGAATGTCGACCTCAGACGTGAATGTCGACCTCAGACATGTGAAAGTCGAGCTCAGACGTGAATGTTGACCTCAGACATGTGAAAGTCGACCTCAGACATGTGAAAGTCGACCTCAGACGTGAATGCCGACCTCAGACGTGAATGTCAACCTCAGACGTGAATGTCGACCTCAGACATGTGAAAGTCGAGCTCAGACGTGAATGTCGACCTCAGACATGTGAAAGTGGACCTCAGACGTGAAAATCAACCTCAGACGTGAAAGTGGACCTCGACGTGAATGTCGACCTCAGACATGTGAATGTCGACCTCAGACATGTGAAAGTCGACCTCAGACATGTGAAAGTCGACCTCAGACATGTGAATGTCGACCTCAGACGTGAATGTCGACCTCAGACGTGAAAGTGGACCTCGACGTGAATGTCGACCTCAGACATGTGAAAGTCGACCTCAGACGTGAAAAACAACCTCAGAAGTAAACACTGATGTCGGACACGAAAATCGACCTCAGACATATGAAAGTCGACCTCAGACGTGAATAGTGACCTCAGAGACAGTCTCAGAGGTGGCAAAAGTACTCACATTCTATACTCAAGTGGAAGTACAAACACTCGTGGGAAAAAAAGACTGTGATAAAAGTAGAAGTACTGACTCTGAACTCCTTTACCCAAGTAAAAGTGAGAAAGTACAGGGTCTGAAATGTACTAAAAAAGTAAAAAGTAGTATTTTTTGCCGTCAGTGATACACAATACATCTTTTGATAACTACAAAACTAAAAGAGTTCAAGGCAAAGAAATGGACATTCTTCTTATTCTATTAACAACCTTCACAAAGCTGGTACAGGGAACAAAACAACGCATTCATCATGAATCATTCTTGAACAGTTCTTTTAAATGGATGGGGAACGTCTTGCTTTTTTGAATCTGCTGCATCGTGGTCGGACTCTGCAACACTCCCTGGATCCCTTTCCTCCTCCATATCTCACTGCAGGTTTTCTCTCTATCACAACCTGTGCATTTCCCTCTAGTTAGTCACGTCTTTTATGTCGTGACGTCATCCGTGGAGGTTGAAAAAGTAACGAGCCTGTTTTGATAATGTAAGGATTAGAAAGTACAGATATTTGTGTTTAAATGTTGGAAGTAAAGGTAAAAAGTTGTCAGAAAAATAAATACTAAAGTAAAGTACAGATACCTGAAAAACATATTTGTACGTCGTTACTTACCACCTCTGCCTCAGACGTGAAAGTTGAGCTTACACATGAAAATCGACCTCAGATGTGTGAAAATCGACCACAAACGTGAAAATCGTCTTCAGAGGTACAAATTGACCACAGAGGTAATAGAGAGAGATAAAAACAGACAGAAACTGACAATAAATAAATAAATAAAAGCAAACAAACCAAATGACAAACCATGTGTCTCTTCAGCGTCCAGCGAGTCCTGTCCCTCTGTACATGGGACAGTTGGCCTTTCACATTTCTAAAACTAGGGACCCATTGTTTCTCCGTCTATCCACAACTGTTGGGCAGAGTTTGGAGTTACTAATAGTAGATTGCCACTGATGTGATCTTTTATTAGAACATTTAAAATAGTTCACAGACATTCACTTGTCCCACTGTACTGTGTATTAATTAATACTGTGTATTACTGTGTGTTATTGACAAAATCAGGACTTTAAATGCAGGTCACTCTAATTCATGTTGCCCTCTCCTCCTCAGTCTGCCTCTCTCATTCTGAAGTTTCTAAACCAGAGACCGGCAAACATTTGTCCCAGGGTGAACTTCTGCTTCAGTTATGGGTTGCCATGCGCTTGCTGCTGTGGCCATGGCATATGAAGACAATGCTGATTATTGCAGAATGACAAAAAAGCAAAAATCACTGCTGGATCTGGGTTTTAACTAAACCGTGTCATTCCGCACACAGTGGAACAAGAGCAAAATTGTGAAGCATTTGGGTCACATGGGACAGAAAGATGAAAACAACAGCAGTGGGGGCAGGACAGTGGTTGCTTAAGGTCAGCGTGTGCTCTGATAGACACAGAGACTGCTGTGTGAAAGTATTGTCAGCTGATCGCTCTCCTTCGGCAGTTCAGTTAATCCCGTTGTCTGCCTTACATAATTCACCCCAAGCAATCTGTGGTTGACCCACTTTCTTCTTAAGCACTGAACATCAGACCTTTAAGCAAGATTTTTAAAAATGTCATATCAGGTTGTCTTTGACCTCTTGTTGCTGGAAATGTGCTTTGTAGCAAGAACACAAGGAAAGCTAAGAGCTGACAGCAGCCGTGATGCTTTTACAGATACATTAACATACATGCTTTGCATTTGCCCTTAATCTCGCACACCTCTACACAGTTATACTTCACTGTCAGACTCTGGGCCTGGAGTGTGCACATGATTTTTGGCTGGACGCCTTGATTCAGCTGCTTGGCTCACTTTTCCTCCATCCCTGCTGCACCCATATGTACAATATCTGTGTGCATGTGTTGCTTCACTGACTAACTGCTGAAGATGGATGATTCTGTTTAATCATTGCTTAGATATTGGGACACATACAAAGCAGTGTCAGCTAATCTTCCATCAGGTCTCCACTTGTCTCCTTTTTGTGTTTGAGTGCAGATCCATGGTTGTGTGTTTGTGTGGGTTTCGGGGTGCTCATCATCTGGGTGGGTGCTGATGTCAACCTGTGATCAGCAGCTTTGCCCGGTGCCCTCTGTGGGAGCGGTTGCAGCTGTCAGCACGCACAAACACAAACACACACACACAAACTATGCAGGATGTGCATGTTGTCAGTGCCTTTTGCACAGTAATGGTTGTCTATTTGAGACAATCAATTAGTCGAACTGAGCATAGTGTGCATTGATTTTATGATGTTGTGGTACGAGGACACTGGGGCATCTTTCAGGTTTGCTAATTTGAATTCAGCCACTGTCTGTCAGTCACACACATGTATTATGTATAAACACAGCAATGGTCCCTGTATGGAGGATTTATAAGAAAAATCTGATTTTGCTTGCTACTATGTTGATCTACATATATGTTTAACCTCCTTTTATTCAACACAGACATGTCTTTTCATTTTTCAGTGTCCATTGAAGACACAGGAGAAAAGGGTAAGTATTTTACAATGCTGTTTAGCATCAAGTCAGTCTATAGAGAGGTCGCCCACATCCAAACACTACAATCAGCATGTAGCAGTGGGAAGTGTCATTACAGCGGTTGTATGTCTGAAGGCAGGCTTGTGTTCAGTGTTTACAGAGTGGAGAGTGTACTGAAAGTACAGCATTGGATAATTTTGTGCAAATATTTATGGTGCACTGAGAATGAAGCCTAGTGACTGGGGTCGACACTATTCATCCATCCATTATCTGTACCCACTTATTCCTATGTAGGGTCACAGTGATCGCCAAAAGCTCCATCAGCTTCAGCTGTACGTTGAGTTTCGTGCTAATTGGCAAATTTTAGAAATGACATAATAATGTGAATTTTTTTTTTTTTATTTGCCAGGAGAATAAAATTTATCAAGTCACACCAACATTAATATTCAGTGAAGCTGCAGATTGTAAAGAAATGTTCAAATGCATGACTGCTATAGAAGATGGTAGTGAGGGTTTGTTTATGTTTTGCTTTTTTGCTTCCAGTCATCTACTTGCTGGTGTACCATGTTGTTTTCATCATGTTTGTGTGGGCGTACTGGCAAACCATCTTCACCAAGCCCATGAATCCCCTGAAGGAGGTGAGTGTGTCTGACTATGATGCAGCTATACAGTCTCATGGCATGATGAGGCATGGTGGGAAGTGCAGATGTAGGTTACAGCCTCCCTGTGTGATTGAACGCTGCATTTAGTATAATAATACTTTCCAGTGGAAGTGCCTGGAGCTGCACTCTAATGACTGCGAAAGCTTGTTGTTTATGAGATACAATCGCTGGATCACTTGAGGTTTTGAGATTGTAATAAAAGTAAAATTTCTTGTCTTCTGTGCTGTTTGTTATCATCACAGGTATTTGTTTCCAATGTTCAGTCATAAATCGCCTGAGTGGCTGAAAGTAATATTGCAGTTCTGTGTTGATTTGCTCTCATTGGCCTGCTGGGGCAGAGGAGGCCAAAACAAATGGTAGAAACAGAGAAACCCTTCACTGCCTACTACACTGCTGCCTCCTAACACATTCGTGCTACTGATACTCACATACTGTAGCACATAGTTCTTCTTAGAAAACATTTGACTGTTTTGACAAATGTAAAGATATGATTCATTAGAAATAAGTAATGCTGCTCACTTGATATACCACAGATGTTGTTTGTCTTTCCCTCTGCGTTCTGCCCTACATAGTTTCACCTGTCATACTCTGACAAGGAGCTGCTGGAGCGTGAAGACAGGGGAGAGTCTCAGCAGGAAATCCTGAGGAGGATAGCCAAGGATCTGCCCATCTACACTCGCACCAACTCTGGAGGTACGGTGCAGGACACACTACTGCTGATGCAGAACAACAGGAGCAGTCTAGACTGACAGGCAGCGCTCAGAATTCATTTCACCCCTGTCACCTTGACAGTCTGTGGTCAAGTGTTAGGAGAGCCTGTTGCTGATGGCTGTGAGATTGAATTGATTGTGTCTCCTCAGCAATCCGTTTCTGTGACCGCTGCCAGCTGCTGAAGCCTGATCGATGTCACCATTGTTCAGTCTGTGATAAGTATGGCTCTCTGCTCATGCACCTATAGAGAAAAGACCGCACAATATATTGCATTCTGGCAGGCAGAGTAAGATTCAATTACACTGAAGTCTGACCCTGCTGTGTTACAGATGCATCCTGAAGATGGATCACCACTGCCCCTGGTATGTACTGGCACTCTTTCATTAAGCAGCTTTAAACACTTTTAAACACTATTCAGCTTTCACAGTTCTCAAATCACATTGCCCAGTTTCACTGAAACTAACAGGGCTTATAAACAAGCATCACACAGACATGTGTTCATATTGTAACCTCTCACCCTGCCAGACGACAGGTCCTGGCGGCAGAGGGAGACAGAACAAATCTGTTTCCATTTCGTGTAATTTCTGCTCATCATAATTGGTTTTCCTGCTCTCTTAGCTATAATGTGGCATATCAGGACAAGGAGAAACCAGGAAGAAAACAATGACTCAATATCAGAATGTGTCATAATGTAAATTTTCCATTGACCCATAAAGCCATAGGTTGAGGGCATTGTTCTAAAAACGCCTGCTGTGCACATGTCCTTCGCCTTCCTAAACAACGTGCAATGTACAATGCTGGAGCATGATTATACAAGGTCATCTTCTTTGCATGAAACAAGCATGCTGCAATAAAACTTGCAAACTCCTCGCAAACTGGAACCATGCAAATTTGCAAGGAAGACCTGTGTTGTGTCGAAATGTTGCAAATAAAAGCTTTAGTGGGCGCTGATCCCACTGTGTGGGTCCTTCTCGTCTGTAGTGTAATAACAAAACAGAGAAAATAGGCCTAGACTTTGATGATTGATGGGTATCAGTTCACAGTATCATCAGTTAAAATGAATACAAATAACATATTGTTACAGTCATATTTGATGTAACAACTTACAAACCAACCCATCCCCAGTATTTACTGTTCTGTTGATATCTGATACAAGAGAGTTAATAATAATATCAGAAAAGATTGTCAACATTTTCCATTGCTGAAATGCATTTTCATTCTTATTCCAGGGTCAACAACTGTGTGGGATTCTCCAACTACAAGTTTTTCATGCTGTTCTTGGCATATTCCCTTCTCTACTGCCTTTTTATAACTGCTACAGATCTTCAATACTTCATTAAATTTTGGACAGTAAGTATAGTCAACAGTTGATTAGATTATGTAATCTTTTTCATTACAAACTAGTATTTATCATGCTAAGGAAATGTTCATGGATATCTGAGCTAACATGATTTCTTTGTTACATTTGTGGTATTTCATATTTTTCAAAAGGCTGGAGGTAGAGCACATTTCCGCCTGAAAGAATACCTGGTACGAACAAGCCAAATAGTGGCACTGAAATAGAAAGAATTAAAAAAGCTCCATCTAGAATAATAAAGTAGAAACCTCTTCGATCTTACTCAGTGCCAACATTTCACCCACTTCATTTGATCTAAGTGCGCACATGTGCTGTTATTCCCTCAGAACGGCCTCCCAGACACTCAAGCGAAGTTCCACATCCTGTTTCTCTTCTTCTCGGCCTCCATGTTCTCAGTCAGCCTCGCTTCACTTTTCATCTATCATTGCTGGCTCGTCTGCAAAAACAGATCCACTCTCGGTAGGTGCCGTACCTGTGTGTTCTGTTACTAGCTGCAGTATTAAACAGCCTCTCAGTTTTATGTATCACTGGAGGTTTCTGCTTCCAGACCGCATTAATGATGAAGGATGTTTCATTGCATGTTTCCCGCCGCCAGTCACCATCCTCATCAGCGCGGTGATTTGATGAGCGTCTCTGGGCTGTTATCAGACGGAGCAGTTTCTCATTATGTGTGCACAGTGGCACACTTTGTCTGTGTGTGTTGAGAAGAGTGGATTATCTGGAGGAATATGTTACAGTGTAATGCAAAGACACAAGGCTCAGAGAAGTAAGCAGCTTAGTAACAGGCACTGCTCAGAAAAGAAGTCACACCTGGAGGAACAGTCTGAGAACTGCTTTTTCTACACAACAGACACTCAGAGTCACTTCAGAGCTGTTTCACACGAGCTGATCTGTAATCTGAATGAACTGCTGTTAAACATCTAAGTTACAGCGAACAGTATGTTTATTCCGCTTCTCGTCAGGCTGACTCTTCTTCTCTGTGTGTGTCCTGTCAGAGGCTGTGCGTGCCCCAGTGTTCCGACACGGTACAGATAAGAACGGTTTCAGTCTGGGCTTCAGTAAGAACTTCCGCCAGGTCTTTGGTGATGAAATTAAATACTGGCCTATTCCTGTTTTCTCCAGGTAAGCTCTATTATCCAGGGCATTCAAAAAAAAAAAAAAAAAAAAAAAACTGTTTCAAAAAAATACATAATCTAAAACAATAAATTTACAAAAATCCAACACATTTAAGTTGAGCAAACTAAAAACACACACAATGATACAAGTTTATGATTTAAGAAATGTTCAAATCCGACTTGATGATGAGATGCAGAGACCATTGCTGGATAAAACCAGAATGAAATATGGCTAAACAGGATGTCAGTTGCATCCTTCAATTCTCTACTGTCAGCTTTAACAAAGGCATAAAAAATAAAAATGAAAATCAGAAATATGATGTGTAATGTTAAATAAAAACTACAGGTCAGAAATGTGTTTATTTAAGATTTAAAGCTTTTCAACAGGTGCGACAGGTTTTATTTGTATATGAATAAGCACAGAGCAGCGATGAAAGAAGAGATGTTTTTTTACTTTGTATGCTATGAAGTCAGTCTGAGTTGCTTTTGTACATTACAGTTCATGTCACAGAATATCTACAAGATTGTTTGTTATTTTCATACAACAGGTTTCTTACAGAAAGTAGAATTGTAGAATGGTGCTATGATTTTCTCTATTTGATGACTGTTCAGTAGAATAAAGTGAGACATAAAAACTCCTCCAAATATGCTTTAGGCAACACTAATCAAATGTAAAGAATGATGACATGTACAGTTTGTGAGTTCTAGGTTATATAATGCATCAATTGAATTTTCATTAATTTATAATTTATAACACAGCTTCTGTCGGCCATTCAAATGAAAGTTTCTATTCACTCCCATTGTATCCTGCAACTAGAATGCCGTAAGGTCAATGAGTTTTCATATTAATTGTAAAGTCATCCAAATGTCATGCCAGTCAGCATCAGCACCCACAGTAATCACACACTTCTCTGGCTCAAATAAAGCAACTGAGTCATATTTCACCCTAATCTAACTCGGGATGCCAGAAGTGTTGAATGAAAGAAGCCTTTCAGCTGGGGATTAGTGAGCCCTGCCACTTAAAATGGTTCAAAAAAGGGAAAAGTCCCAAAGGAGACAGGCCAGCATTAGCTTCAGTAAACAACAATAACAAAACTGTGAATTCATGCAGAATCTTTGCAAAATGAATAATTCATGCTAACAGAATGAATAATATTATGAACTGAGAGCTTTTTGGCAATCACAGTTCAATTATTAAAACATCTACTACCAGTCTTTCCATTTTTGTATATAAAAACAAAAAGCTTTGAGGTACAAACTCAGCTACAACTACAGCCAGTCATAAAAATACACTCACGCTCAGTTCCAAACACTTGGTGTTGCCGCTGCAGCCTCAGTCGCTCTTGCTGGCTAATGCTACCTAATCCTCAATAGATATTTCCATTTAACTAGCAATACAGTCATATTGCTGACTTAATGACTTAGTTGAGCTACTGTTACACAATGTTTTAATATATACCTTTGTCCAGTAATTGCCACTGGTAACCACGGTAACCTCTGCTCAGTAAAAATTACACAGGTTTCTAACATAATGTACGGTATATTGCATAAAATGAGTAACATATTAAGGTTTGTAATGTTACCTCTAGATGTTTAAACATCAAGCAGTACTTTGTCCTGTCTTTGTGCTGGCTCTTCAGTTTAGGGGATGGCTGCTCATTCCCAACCTGTCTGGTGAATCTGGACCCTGAGCAGCCCTCTTCACCCAATGGCTCAAACTCTGCCAACAAGGGGTGAGTAAGAAATAAAGCATACACACGTCCATAAAAAAAATGTAACTGCAGAGAAAACCACTGAGTCTGCACCACTGAACATCAGCCTGTAACGGTTTCTTCACCTGTAGGTTTAACCCTGCAGGAAAATGGCCTTAGAGTTTTAAATTAATCGTACAGATTATAGGATTACAGGATTTAGGAAAATTTTATTTTAAGAAGATCAAGGGGCCCAGAATTCTTGGCTACATCCCTTCTCATGGTTGTGTGTGTGTGTGTGTGTGCTCACAGTGCAGCAGAGGGCTGCCAGTTTCTCTCCAAGCCGCTGAGAGAGAGTCAGAGTCGACTGCTCACCAGCACCCCCTCCTGGAGCGAGAGCAACAGTGCAGCAGACAAAGACAAGAAGGGTAAAATCCTGGGTTTCTTCATAGCTGCCTGCTTGTATATCTTTCATTTGAAGAAATATTCTGAATTAAACCAGATTTTATGATGTTGATAATGGATTTCATGCTGTGTGTTTGTTTAGGTGCCAGCAACCCAGGGATGACCATAGAAAATGAGGCATAGTCAGAGTCAGGGCTGACACCTTCTACCCAGAAAAGTGAGTTTACAGTCATTGTGAAATCCTCCACATATCAAGATTTAAAATCATTATGTGTTGCTACTCTACTCTACTCGACTTTAGTATGTGTTTCATCCTGCAGGTCTCTGCTGCCCCCTCCTCAGCATTTGTGCCTATCAGAATGTGACATGGTGGTGCCCTCTGGTGCCCTCATTGATATTCTTTTCCATATTGCACCCTGCTTCTGAGAGGTTTACATGGAAACCATTGAAAAAAATTAATTACTATTATTATAATTGTTAGTGTTGAAATATTATGAGCTGCTATCTGAAGGTGTTAGGCCTTCAAAACAGGTGGACTGAAATTAACTGCATTCCAACAATCACATTTTCTTTTATTTGTATATGAATAAGCACAGAGCAGCAATGAACGAGATGTTTTTGCATTTTGTATACTACAAATTCAATCTGAGCTGCTTTTGTACATTACAGTCCATGTCACAGAATATCTATAAGTTTGTTATTTTCATAGCTTATAAATGATGTTATGTTTGCCAAACATTTGTACACTGAGTATAGATTAGTAATGATGTTAGTGTGACGTAAGTGAAATTCAGTTGTTTTTTTTGTTTAGGTTTCATTGAAGTTATTGTCATAGAAGGGGGGGGGGCACACTTTTCACCCAGCTTGTTGAGTGTTGTGGAAATTCAAACGATGCATGCTCTCATCTCAGGATGTCAACACAAACACAACTTGTTGTAGTGAACTATACCACAGGATGTTCTCTTTTGCTTGGAAACACAAAAAAATGTAGTCATAAGTAATTACATTTGAATAAGGGCTCTTCTGAATCACTATAGCATGAATGAGGATGCTGCTGTCACAGTGAAACACCTGAAAGCTGGTGCTGCTGTGCTGCAACGTTGTGTACCCCACCCCCCCTGCCAAATATCTCTACTGCTGTCTGACACCCTACAGGTGTTTGTCGAACTGCCGGCCAAAAAGCTTCCTGACTGTTTGTCTCCGGAGGGCTGTCTCACTGGCCACCAGTGAAAACAAGCCTCTGTGCGATGCTGCTGCAGATCTGTTTTAAAAAAAAAAGTGTTTAGTGTTTTTGTAACTCACAACCTGATGTTGTGAATGTACTGCAGAGCAAAAAAAAAAAAAAAACAAAAAACAAAACCCATCAGAGAAATATCTGCTCCAGCCACTGTGTACAGTAAAAATTCTGTTTTTCATCTTGGGCTGGAAATGATTTAAAACTAGAGTCCGACTGATATGGGTTTTTTGGAGCTGATACCGATATTATGTTTAAAAAAAATTCCAATTGCGATACATCAGCCGATATTATTTATGTGTATATTATAGTACCAGTACCAGTCAAAGGTTTGGACACATGAATTGAAATGCCATTGCCTGTGCAGGTGTATCCAAACTTTTGACTGGTAATGTACTATAATATACACATAATATCAGCTGATGTATTGATATTGGAATTTTTTTTTACTTTACATAATATCGGTACACATAAACAGAATATATATACATAAACGCACATTAAAAAATGTTACTATCTGCGGCATATTCGCCGATCCCGTTATATCTGCCACAGGCTCATATCGGCAAATAAAAGCGGTCGGGCTCTATTTAAAACATCACTCAAAATTAGTGTGAGGAACGTATGCTTGTTTCAAAAAAAGCTTCATGCTGACAGTCTCATATATTTTTCTATTCTTGTCTGTATGATTCATTTAGGATGTGTGAGGCAATGTACTGTACAGTTATGATGCCTTATAAGAATAAAATCATGTTCATCTTCTGTCTTCTTCACTTCTGTCATGAAAGACGTAACGGTCAAGAGCGTTTCATGGTAGAAAAGTTTCACACCTTTATTTACAAAATAATCTAAAAACAATCCTCTCGCATATTGCATATCAGTTTTGAGTCTTTTACAGTGTGTGAGGTGTACTGCAGAAAGAAAATGGTTTTATTTATCAGTTTATGACAGTTGGTGGGGGGAGTCATTCATACAATTGAACACCACAGCATTTATTTAAATGTTTTAGTACATAATTCTGTTCTTCGCAGCATGAACAAACTGGAAAAGAAACAAAAATATGTGTCATTCAAAGGCGAGAACTACAATTGAAATGAACTGTATGGAACAAAAAGATGCATGTTAAAAAGCAATGTTTTTTTCCAGGAGTAAAAGTTTTTTTTCCTTTTTATTACAACACTAAAACTACAAAACCGTAATTCAATTAAAAATAAAAATGTACTCAAAACAGAGTAGTATCGTTTTTTCATACTACATTTCCTGAACTGGTAAATTTGGTTGAAGTCAGTGCAAGACCATGTAGAGAGGTGGTGCATCTGTTCGTATGTGCTACAGCCAGTGAGGGTGTTTACATGCATGAATACTCAACACTGCTGCAGTGAAAAGGATCTGTATGCAGCTCAGTACATACCGAGTACATACCGTTTGTGCCCATTATCATGGACACAAACAGGAAAACAGAAACTAAAAGCACAGAGAAAATGGTGTTCACTCCAATCCCATCTATAATGCACCAGCTTGTTAGCTCAATGTTTGTCACAGTGGGATTAGAGCTTATTCAAGTTATAATAAATATTATTTTTACATGAGCAAATAAAACAAATATTTCAATGTGCTATGTATGCGCATGTAAACACACTCACTGAGAGCTCACTTTCTCATTACCAGGCAGGAAATCTAATGACTGGGAAAAAGCATATTGACATATGCTGCCTTTAGTGTTAAATGGGGCATGGAGAGCACAATAAATTAAAGTTTAAAAGAGAAGAACGCATCTAAAGTTAAGGCTGAGCATGGTGAGGGCAATTGTGAAAGTAAAGATTTACATGTTCGCAATGTAAAATGGGAACATGGAGAAGGCAACAAAGAGGAGAGAGACACCAGAAACATTTTCAGCTTTCCATATAAAACCAGGCTAGAGTTTTAAAGTGCAAACATTTCTACAGAACATTTTAGGAAAACTAAAATCCCATCTTTTCAGGCATGTTAAATTTAACTGAACCAACCAGAATGTCTGTGCTGCTTCATAGGAATAAAAGACTAAACTCACACATAAGCGGCAGCAGCATGTGAGGGGACAGCTGTGATATTTTTCACCATCGTATTCAGTTGTCTATGGTGAGCAGAGCCTATGAGAAACAGCTTGTTAAATGATGTATGTTTTGTTGTGTTCTTCTGTCTTCTATTGTCATCATCCAGTTGTCGACGCATGGCCTCAGTGCCGCACTGACTGGGGATGTGAACTGCATGATGGGAGTGTTTCAGAGTGACGTCACGACTGTTGCTTGTTAGCCTCCTCTTCGTAAGCGTTTCCTGTTCCATTCTGAACGTAGGCAGAACCAGAGCCGAGCCCATACAAGTGACCACAGTACTTTGCATCATCGATGTGATCCTCAAAGAACATCTGTTAGAAAAATAAAGCAGTAAAGTACACTCTTAACCTATAGCCCATGAGCCTCAAACATTTATTACTAAAGAATAGTTCCACATTCCAGTAAAAATGTTTTTTCAGTGAGGTTTTACAGTGGAGCAATCACCTGTACCTTCATTTTGGTCTAACACACACCCAACACCCCTTGATGTCACCCTTCTCTGTGACCTGAGGAACCTACCTCTCTCATCTTGAAGAAAGCCATGCCAGTGAGTAAAGAGTCAGAGCCTGCCTGATGCTGTGGTCCAATCCTCTCCAGCTCCAGCTGCTCAGCTACTTCCTGCAGCCCGCCCTGAAAACAAAGACTGTCAGTCACTCAAAAGTCATGTTTCAAGTCAAAGTAAAACCTAAGGGACTACCTTCATAAGAGATCGCAATGGAAATCCAGGTGTGTCGCTTTAAATTAATAAACAGTAAATACTGTTGGCTACCTGCCTTTGATATTTATCAACGTACCTTCAGGTTTTTACAGCTCTTCATGAGATACTTGACATCATAAATGACTGGAAAGTACAAGCGAAGAATTTCAAAGAAGTCCACCTCTTCTTCGGGCAGGTTAGCATTGGACAGAATCTTGATCAGGTATCCAAAGTCATAGCCACTGCAACACACACACACAAACACATGCACATGCTTGTAACTATGCTTTTAAAGCACACAGCAGGAAACTTCAAGAGATTTTGTCACTTTAAGTTTAATGTAAGACAAAAACAAAAAGAGGCAGGCTAAGTGGCTGTCTTATTCTTATGCACAGGCATAAGAATAAGACAACAAAAAAGATTTTGTGATGTGGGCTTTTGATAAGTTTCCTTCTAATACGAACTGAAAAAAGAATGAATAAGATGCTTAATTCATTTACAGCAGACCAACTATCCAGTAATACTAACAAAGAATTCACAAGACAGCAATGGAAAAAATGAACACATTAAAAAAATACTAATAAACACATAATCAACAATAATACCAAAAATAAAAAATGACACTGAAGCCCATTTGTAAAAGTGTTCTAAATACCTGCATGAGATGACAGTGATGCTGAAAACCTAAGCTTTGTTTAATATCCAAAGCCTGGTTATCTTTAGCCTCAGTTTGCCATGGAGACACAGTGGGAAACTGAGTATGAAATGAAGATGTTAAGCAGCAGATTGTTGAAAATATGGATAAAAAGCTCCTTTGTCACACAATACTAAATATTGAACACCAGATTTAATGGAAACTTTGAAATTGTTCTGCGTAACATCTTACCCCTTACAAAAGAAATAAATAAAACTCAAACTGTACTGTGTTTGAAAAGTTGTTTTACTAACTGAGAAGAAAAGAGAAAAGAGTTATATAAGAGATTCTATGGGCCAGGAAATTTGTCACTTCTGTACATTTTCCAATTTCTTTGAACATGATTTAGAGTATGATTTCTGTTACTCTAGTGTCATCTATGGAGCAAATATCATTAAATGCATACAAAAATGGCCACTAAGTGGAACAGGTGAATACCTGTGAAAAGACAGCCACTTGACCCCGTCACAGAGCACGACGCCTGATGTCATCAGCAGCTCTGCAAAGTACAGCGTCTCAATGCCTTCATCCTCATGCTTCTTGAACTGAATCCCTGAAGTTGTCAGGAGTTCAATGGAGTCCTGTGCATACATGTCCTCTCTGATGATAGGCAACACACATCATACTATTATAATTACAAACAATAAGGTGATTATTTGGCTATGATAATATAGTTTGTGAGTTTAAAATAAACAGCTCAAAAAATTAAGAGAACACTTAATCCTCACAGTGTAACATCAAGTCAGATAAACTTCAGGGGTATCAATTTGTCCATTTAGGAAGCACAAGTGAATCAGTTTCGCCTGATTGGGTGCAAATAAAAGTGACAAGTGCAATGGAGAGGCAAAAGCTTTCCCTTATAAAGGAAATGGCATTGCATGTGGAGGCCACAGACAAATATTTTCTCCTTATCCTTCCTGACTGATTTTTCTCTAAAGTTTTGTGTTTTGTTACTGTTCTTGTCACTACTGGCAGCATGACGCAGTACCTGCAGTCCAATCAGTTTGCTCTCCAGGAGGGCTGCAGGAACCAGCTCCAGGACCAGTATCTGCTCCTCTGTGCAAGGAGGAACAGGAGGAGCATTGTGAGAGTCCTAACTGTGACACTGTGACTCTGAATAAATAATAAAAATAAAAGAAATAGACTCCAGGATGCCTGATTTCCTCCAGTACAACCAGCCCAGCACCATGCAGCTTAATTAGCTTTCACCAGAGAACACTAATTGGCAGTTGTGCCGCTGGCGCCTCCTCCTCTTCACAGATGAGAGCAGGTTGACACTGAACACATGTGACAAGGGCGAAAAGTCTGGAGATGCCATAGTGAATGTTTTGCTGTCTGTAACATCACCCAGCATGACCGGCTTGGTGGTGGGTCAGTGATGGTCTGCAGAGGCATATCCTTGGAGCACCACACAGACCTCTGTGTCACACTTCCTGGATGATGAAGGCATTGATACCACTGACAGGCCCCCATGCTCTCTGGACCTAAATACATCCAGGCTATGTCTTGCTGCATCTGACTGTCCAGGAGCTCACTGACGCCCTGATCCAGATCTGGAAGGTGATTCCCCCATGACACCATCGGCCGACTCATCAGGAGCAAGCCCAGACGATGTTGGGATTGCAATATAGGCAGGTGGGGGGGGTCTTACACTCTTCTAAGTCACATTATGAGTTGCTGTGATGTCCTTTTGTTCTGAACAAATTGTAGAGCATACATTAATGAAGAGCTTCAAGTCAACAAATTTGTTTAGCAAGTGCCAATTTGTCATTTAAGTGTTCCCTTAATTTTTTTGAGCAGCATACTTAGAGAGTCTTGCACCATTGAAAGGCTTCTCAGTTGTGCCTCCATAGGTCAGGCAAACTCTGGTTTCTCTACAGTGCCAATACGTTGCAACTATGTGAAATTCTCGAGATTCTGGATATACGTATCTAAAAGCAACATAAGAAATAACCTAGACGAAACAGGAAAAAAAAGTCATCTTACGTGAGATTAAACTTAAAATTGAACTGCCATGTTGATGTTCCTGGAGGATATTCCCCTTGTTCGTTCATAAACGTGAGGCCCAGCTGGATTATCTTGAGCAAATCCACATTGCAGCGCAGTAATTGGTACTGATAGTCAGCATTGCTTCTGAACTCTCCGATCGGCCTGGCTACAACACCTGGAAACTCTGTGTCCTGCAAGAACACAAGTGATCATGCACTGAACCGAAATCTGGGTTTCTCAGAAAGTCAAGTGTCAGGCAGTTTTCTTCATGTGTCTATGAGCACCACTCACCATAGCAATGTAGTTGTATTTTCGGATGACATGTCGGATCCTCTTCAGCTCCTCCTCCAGGTTGTTGGCCCAAACTTCACATATTCTTTGGCTGTGATCCACAGTAGCTGCGGGCATAGTGCCACTTCACCGTGCAAAGGAAAACATTAAAAAAAGAGAGAGAAAGCAGAGAGATTATGAAGACAGTTGGTTCAGACTAGCCCTATATGATGCCCTGTGACAGGGCAAATAATAAAAAAGTCAAAATCAAGCCCCAGACACCCAGGAACTGCTGACAAGTCATTTGTTTGACAGCACATGACGTTGTAACATTTCCTGCAGACGATACAACCTGCTGTGTTTATCAAATCACAATCAGCACCGGGAAGGCTAATTTAGCCTCTAAGCACTTTGTGTCACCTGGTGACCTTTAATGTAACCGCTACATTAAGGAGTGACACAAACGCAGACACACAATGCTAGCAGCAGCAGTGTGTCTGAAACGTGCAGGGCGTGATTAGCTGGCTGCTGCTAACATTAGCTGCTCGCAGCCAGTTTCCAGCAGCACTTTGCGCTTGCACGTAACGTTAGCAGCTAGCATGCAGCTAGCACACTTAGCATTGATCAACATGAGCATGACAGTGGAGGCTGAGTGTGTGAAACACACAGAGCACAAATAACAGTGTGCAAAATATGAAAGTGACGCTTAACTAGCAGCGCACACATCCATAACGTAGGTATATAACGTTACTCGGCGCCACTTGACACTGCAGCCTCATTCACTTACCGTTCTGCAAACCGGGTGACTGTGTGTTTTAAACACGTACTCTCTGAAAACTATTAATTTGTTCTACGTCAAAGTGTCAGGGATTCTCCGCCAACTTTTAAATAGTTTATATTCAGTATTGTCTAGATGTCAACCCACGGCTTCCATCGTAGCTGAGCCTGCAATACGACGTCATCACGTACACCGGAAAAGCCATGTACGTACGTCTGTATCTATGCACGTAAGTGCGGCATCGGCCGACTGACCCTTGTATCAGTCAAACATTTGTGTTTAATAGGTTGTAAAATTGGGACTTTTACGGAGTTGTAAAAGTTTCACACCAGAATGGCTTCCTCTTATTTTACACACACCGTTATATTTTTCTACATGGCATGTTCGTTTTCCTTACATGTTCCTTACTTTCCTTCCTTACTTAGTTTTTAACACTAATTTCTAAAGACTTTAATGCTAAAAAAAAAAAAAAAAAAGACGCAATGTAAAGTAGAATTGCGTTTGCTTGCAGATAATAAATGAAAGCAGAGAGAGAGCAGTATTGCTGGTGCTGGTGACAGGACCAGGGTCTGGCTAATGGCCAGGACAGCTGGGCAGATGTTCATCCAACAACAGGGATTGGCGCGCTGACCTCTGAAATGAGGAACAGCTTCTGTTGTCATTGACTAAATCTAACTTATAATGTCATAAAATCTGGTCATTTTGTTAAAGTAATTCTCTCTTGCATCCAGATTTTTGGTTTGGTTAATAATTTACAGAGAAACAGCTGGGATTTCAGCTCTACTGTTCTGAGGATATAAATTCATAAATGAGTAAATATAAAATATGTGTCGTTCTAAAAAATTGCAAACTCCATCAGGTGGCACTTTGAGGTTCTGGTCCTTCTGATTAAATAGCATATACAAAGTCTTCATTTGGTCTATTTAGAATTATAAAAATGCCCATTTATATTTTTAGAGGGTTGGGTTCCTGATCCAACAAAATAATATGATTTCTTGTTTTCACCTTTGTGCAGATAGTTTTGGTTTATTTTTCCAGGGTTTCAAAATTAGTTTGGATACAATGGAGCATTGAAAAACCACATTTAAATAATTCAAGAGCAACATATTTCTACACTCTGTGTTCCACTTATTCTCAATAATCAAAAACTATTAACATATTCTTCAACATAGCCACAGGCAAATAAAACAATAACTTGGCTTTTTGCACTGCTGCGTACCACTAGGGATTCAATTCAAGTATAGCGCTGTATTTGTATTTGTAATACAATCATCTCAAGGCACTTTACAAAAAACAACAACAAAAAAAAAAAACAACAAATCCCTTATAAGCAGCACTTGGCGACAGTGGAGAGGAAAAACTCCCTTTAACGGAAGAAAAAACCTCCAGCAGAACCAGGCTCAGTTTGGGCGGCCATGTGCCTCGACCGGTTGGGGTGAGTGGATAGAGGAGAGAGAAAAGAACAGCAACAATAAACAACAAATAGACACTGCAAGTTGGTGGGGCCAGTAACTGCACATCAGCAATATTAAGCTCCAGAACCAGGGACACCTGCAGAAGGTTCAGAGAGAGAGAGAGAGAGAGAGCACAAAGTTAGTGACATTCAATGGTGGAATGTACATGTGAGGAGGGAGGAGGGAGGAGAGGGGAAGGGAAGGGAGCGGAGGGTTAGGGTAGGGGAGCTTAGTGCACCAATGGTCCTCGGGCAGTCTAGGCCTATAGCAGCATAACTAAGGGATGGTTCAGGGTTGCCTGAAGCCAGCCCTAACTATACGCTTTGTCAAAAAGGAAGGTTTTAAGTCCAGCCTTAAAAGTACAGAGAGTGTCTGCCTCCTGAACCCAGATTGGGAGCTGGTTCCACAGGAGAGCAGCTTGATAGCTAAAGGCTTTGCCTCCCATTCTACTTTTGGAAACTCTGGGAACCACAAGTGGACCTGCACTCTGAGAGCGAAGTGGTCTATTGGGAAAATACCTCGTACTATGAGGTCACTAAGGTATGAAGGAGCTTGATCATGAAGGGATTTGTATGTGAGAAGAAGGATTTTAAATTCTATTCAGGATTTTACAGGGAGCCAATGAAGAGATGCTAGGAGAAATATGATCTCTCTTGATAGTTCCTGTCAGGACTCTGGCTGCAGCATTCTGGATTAACTACAGGCTTTTTATGGAGAGTTACAAATGAGTTACAGTAATCTAGCCTTGAGGTAACAAATGCATAGACTAGTTTTTCTGCATCATTTTGAGACAGGATGTTCCTAAATTTTGCAATGTTGCACAAGTGACAGAAGGCAGTTCTAGAGATTTGTTTTATATGTGAGTTAAAGGACATGTCCTGGTCAAAAATAACTCTAAGGTTTTTCACAGTGATGCTGGAGGCCAGGGCTATGCCATCTAAAGTAGCTATAATTTTAGAAAAGTTATTTCTGAGGTTTATAGGCCCAAATACAGTAACTTCTGTTTTCTCTGAATTTAAAAGTAGAAAGTTACTGGTCATCCAGGCCTTTATGTCAGTTAGACACACTTGAAGTCTGGCTAACTGGTTTGTGTTAACAGGTTTCATAGATAAATACAGCTGAGTGTCATCTGCATAGCAGTGGTAATTAATAGAGTGCTTCCTAATAACATTGCCTAAAGGAAGCATGTACAAGGTGAACAGAATCGGTCCTAGCACAGAACCTTGTGGAACTCCATAACTAAGTTTTGTGCGCGTGGAAGGGTCATCATGGACATGAACAAACTGGGATCTGTCCACTAAATAGGATTGGAACCATTTTAACGCTGTTCCTCTGATACCAGTCACATGCTCCAGTCTATGTAATAACATGTTGTGGTCAATAGTGTCAAATGCAGCACTAAGGTCTAGGAGGACAAATATAGAAACGAGTCCATTATCTGAGGCTAAGAGAAGATTGTTGGTAACTTTCAACAGTGCTGTTTCTGTACTATGGTGTGCTCTAAATCCTGATTGAAAATCTTCAAATAGTTCATTCCTGTGTAAGTGGTCTGATAGCTGCTTAGCAACAGCTTTTTCTAGGATTTTAGAAATAAATGGCAGGTTGGATATTGGTCTATAATTAGCCAAGGCTCCTGGATCAAGACTAGACTTTTTGAGTAAAGGTTTGATTACTGCAGTCTTAAAGGCCTGTGGTACGTAGCCTGATACTAGATATACATTTACCAAGTGTAATAAAGATGAGTTAATTAATGGCAGGGTGCCTTTAAGCAGTCTAGTCGGGATGGGGTCTAAGAGACACGATGATTTAGATGAAGCAACTACTGATGTGAATTCAGAGAGATCTATGGGAGAGAAGCAGTCTAAACATAACTGAGGTCTTACAGATGATTCAAGAGCTGCTGTAGTAGAAGATTCATTTATGGCAGCTATAGGAAGCATCTGCTGAAAGAAATTCATCACTGCTGAGAGCTAAGGGAACACTGGGCTCAACAGAGCTGTGACTTTTTGTCAGCCTGGCTACAGTGCTGAAAAGAAACCTGGGATTGTTCTTATTTTCCTCTATTAGTGATGAATAGTATGCAGTTCTGGCTTTATGGAGAGATTTTTTCTATGTTAATAGTCTGTTTTTCCAGGCTAGATAACATTCCTCTAAATTTGTGGAACGCCACTCCCTTTCCAGCCTTCGTGACGCCTGCTTTAAGGTACAAATATGTAAACTGTATCATGGCGCTAATCTCCTCTGATTCACTAACTTCTTTTTCAGAGGGGCCACAGTATCAAGCGTTTCACGCAGTGAGGCTACAGCGCTGTCAACAACATGATCAACTTGGTAGGGAGTGGGATTGAGGCAGCTGCCCTCCACTGTGTTGGCACATGGCATAGATGTAAATAAAGATGGAATCATTTTCTTAAATTTATTAACAGCGTTGTCGGATAAACATCTGCTGTAGTGGCATTTTCTTCCAAATGCTGCATGATCCATCATCTTAAATTCAAAAGTTATTAAAGAATGACAATGACAAAACAGGATTTTGGGGAAAAACTATTAAATGTTCAATTATGTCAGAACAAGGGTGTGATTGAAACAGTGGGTGGGTTTATTAACATTTTGAGTGAAACCAATTGAATCTAATATAGAATTAAATGCAATGCTGAGGCCGTTATTTTCAACATCTACATGAATGTTAAAATCTCCAACTATAATAACTTTATCTGATCTAAGCACTAAATCAGACAGGAAGTCAGGGAATTCAGTTAAAAACTCTGAGTAAGGGACAGGTGGACGGTACACAGTGACAAGTAGAACTAGTTTTTGTGTTTTCCAGTTTGGATGTGAGAGACTAAGAGTGAGGCTCTCAAATGAGTCATAACTGTTCTGAGGATGAAAGTTTAATAATAAGTTTGAGTGGAAGATTGTAGCTACTCCTCCACCTCGACCTGTGCTTCGAGGGACATGATCATTTTTATGACTGAGGGGGGTTGATTCATTCAGACTGACATATTCATCCTGCTGTAACCAGGTTTCAGTAAGACAGAGTAAGTCAATTTGGTAATCGGTTATCAAATCATTTACTAACAGAGATTTAGATGAAAGAGACGTGATGAGCAAATATTACAATTTTGTTTTGTACTTTGGATGAAAAGATCCTTTAAAAGTCAAAAACACAACCAGGAGCTATTACAAGAATATATTTGACAGTAATTTATTTCACCTGAAAACAGACAATTTTACACTTCGATACATTTGATAAATTCCATCCTATTCCATCTGAACAAATAAAGCAAGATCAAAGAGATCATCAGCAAGATCATTATGGCCAGATGACCAGGCATTTAAAGCATCTGAGACAAATAAAAACAACATGCATTAAAGCAAAATCCCAGCAGTCCAAAAAAAAGGTTAATGTACAAAAATATCTTCACATACTTTGCTTGATAATGTGTGCATTCATTTGCAGAAAGTGATGCTAATTTTACAATTGAGGTGGCAAAAATATTAAAACAAAAAAGGTCAGACAGTTTTCTATGGAACAGCGTCTGTGTTCACATGTTCTGCTGGTTCAGTAGTCCTACCATTCACTCGGTGCATGGTTCATTCCAGTAGAAAGTCGCTTTGGTAAAACTTTTAGTTTGATTACAACAAATCTGGTGTTGAAGTATTGTGAACAGAAACGTACCAAGGAGCCTCAATTTGGTGAAATGTTAAAGCTTATTTTTCACCTCCTGCATTGTTAATGTCAAGTGAAATGTGGGAACCACAAGGTGCAAAGCAAAAAGTACTGAGTACTGTGGTGTAGTGATTACAAACCCCAGCTGAGGTCACTGTGGTGTACTGAGTGAGTTTAGCTCTGGGATTCAAACATCTCTGCACCGCCATTTGAATGAATTTGTAGATTTAACAGGATTACTTCTCTTTCAGGCCCTCAACCTGATAACCTGTGGACAGCTGTGACCGTATAGTGCAGTGGTGTTAAAACAAATGGTATACAGAATTACCCAGCTTCAGTGCAAGTCTGCCAGTGTATCACTGCAGTTTACCCATTTGTATTTTTTGTCTCTTGAATCTTAATTCCTCATTTGATCAATTTTTTGTTCAAATTTCTCCCTTTACAGTAAAAATGAAACCAAGTTGAATCCATCTAAAATGATTCTCTGAAACTTCATTATTGTTTCAAAATTTTGAGAGCTGACATATCAAAGTGCTGTTTATGAAATTAAGAGATTATAAGACGTAGCAGTGATTGCAGCTACAATTAAGTAGAAGGACATTAAATTGTTTAGATTGGAAAGCCAAATGCTTAATGATTAAATGAAATGTACAAAAGGCCATAATACTAAAAGCAGACACACACACGTAAATGACTCAGTATTAATTTCAGTTCACACACTTTGTTCACTTGTGCACTGAATTGTTAACTGTTCTTAACTTACTCTACTGTTGAGGTCAGGGCTAGGTATACAGAATCTCTATATTTTAATCTTAAATATTAAACCTGTTATTGCATTGTGGGCCAATTCCACTGTCAACAGACACTATTAAACACTATTCAGCATTTCAATTATCTTAATTTCTTTCACTGGGGTAAGAACTGTAAGAACTGAAATATGATAAGCTACAGTAGAAAGCTACTAATTAGTATGTATATATGTGGCAACAGGGAGAGAGTCCACCACACCACATGCAAGCAAAAGTGCAAGGTAAATATGTAACCTGTTTGTGTTCAGTGGCTGTAGTTTACACTACATGCTACATTTGCTCAGGCGGCAGAGTAGATAGCCTCATCAGAATCTGGATCCCTGGTGCTGTCCTCGCTGAAAGGCGAAGGACAGCTCAGGTCTGCAATCCCTGACTCCTGGTCACTACCATTGAATTCAGATGTTAGGTTCAAGTCTTGGGGCAGAAGGATCAGGCTGCTGTCCAGTGCTTTTGGGTGACAGGGGCTGCTGGTGATAAAGCCCCCCGTGTAGTCCTGAGGAGTGTTGGCCAGACCAAGGTCATTACCGACAGCCCAAGCTGTCGGGCTCTTATCGAAGGTGGTAGCTTTCTGCGTAACACTCCACCTCTGCTCGTGCTCCAGCTGAGCAATTTTCTATTGAAAATGTTAAATTAGTCCAGCATAAAACCAGAACAAAAACACTGCAGGAGAATTTCTTCTCAGAGAGAAAAAGTTCATCATGAATTTACAGATCTGTTTTACCTGTTTATGTGAAGTGAGCTGCTCCTCCAGCTGCTGCGTCTCCTCTTGGATAGCCCTCAGGTAATCCTCTACAGACTGTCGAGGATGAATACCTCGGTCAAAACGGTTGTACAACCCACTCCAAAACCTACACAAAGCAAAAGACATTTCATATGTGAAATGAACTCTCCATTAACACCTGCTACTGTAGTGTCAGAGCACTCAACTGAGAACTGTATTATTAACATGTACACCAGATTTCAAGTTCTGTTCTCAGTTGCCGTTAATAAAAACATACTTAAAACAGTAGGGGGCAGTAGACAGCTGGAGGAGCCCCTGAGCCTGGCTGTGGCCTGGTCTGTACAGAGGATTGATGTAGTCTGCACGGTTCATCCACAGATAACTCCACAAAGAATGAGTCTTCTCACGCACTCTGCATGAACGTCAAGTACAGAACAAGGAAGAGTTCAGGAAAAAAAACAAAAAAACAATGTCATTTGAAACTGATCTCAAATGTTATTTTTGTTTATACTGTTTCCATTTGCACAAGCCTGGTAATACAATGTACACCTGGCTGTCCCTTCCCTTCCCTTCAGTAATCAGTCTAAAAATGTTTAAATCTCACCCAAGCTCTATCCTCTCCCGCTGGTTGTTGCCAATGAAGTTGCCATACTGGCAGGAGCAGATGTGGCTGTGAAGGGTAATGAGGAACCTCTCATTGAACTCAAAGGCACAGGGGAACCGCTCCATCAGCTGCCACACGCACTCCAGGAACTGATCAATGATAGGAGACACCTCTTTCAGGTCTCCGACCAGGTGGTTGCATCTGGAGAAAAGGTGAGGACAGTTCAAACTCAAACATCTCAATCATACTGTAGATCCCTGAAAGTATTATTGCATAGTGGTACCTGTGAGAGAACTTGTGTCCAAATGAGACCCAGTCTTTCTCAATCAGAACCTAAGAGTGAAAGAGAAGTCAGTATACTAAAACAGATGGAAGACTATGTACTCTGCACTTGGTGAATTCTAGTATGTCATGATTAAAAGTTTAAACAGTCCCTGCAGAATAGCTGAACCTCTTCACCCTCTGTGCAGAATAGCTGAAGCTCTACACTCTGTGTGGGGTCATTTTCCTCTAACAAAGGCAATTCCCAAAATTAGACCTCTGTATTAGATTTATTTTCCATAGTGGCTCTTGTTGGATTCCAAGTTAGTCTGAGCAAAGCCTTCTGATATAAAAAAAAATTAAATAAATAAATAAATACAAAAAGAGTATGGACTACTACCAACTAAAACCAAAATGCAAGTGTATATAATGCTATATTATGCTACAGAGTGTAGCAGAGGGTTATGTGACCTTCAAATCCTGAGATGTAATCTTACACTGTAACTTAAATACAAAAGCAAAGATTCAGTATGTACAGTACCATGAATCCTCGGAGGGTCCTGTAATAGGGATCCAGCAGCACACAGGCCACAGAACACACCTGGGCAGTACGGTCCCAACCATCTGAACAGTGAACCAGGACACTGACACCCTCTTCTGCAACAGCCTGCACAACACAAACACACACAGTACTATACTGTGTTATTCATGGTGTGGGTAGTAGCTAGAAAGCAAGCTACATTGTATGAACTGAACATATCAGTAATTTCTGTCAGACATGGCTGTGAACTGTAACATAAAGTAGCATGTAAAGAGTCATCAGGCTCAGAAAATCAGGTACAATGAGTTTTTTTTTCTAATACAATTAGTTTTACTAGATGGATCCTTAGCATGTATACATGGTGGATGTTTAAAAGTTCAGTTCAAAGAAGCACCAGTAGCAGAACACCAAATTTATTGTTAGAATGCATTTCAGAGTAAGGTCTGATAGGCTTCTCCTTTTTATTGAATAAACTCTCTTGAACTGACTTGAGACAAGCAATTTATCTCTGAAAATCTGTTGCATGTTTTCACTCTGACCTTAAAATTCTTCTTAATCTATAAATGTGACTTATTGGTAAGCTTGTTCTATGAGAGGTGGGATGACTTTGCCTATGCACAGGCAGAAGCCTATCACATTACACAGGCATGTTTTTCACAATACTCATTTTGAACAAGAAATTGTTTCTTTTGTTGCAGGGATAAATTTCATAAGGTCAATGAGATATTGTCGAAGTGGATTTCTAGAGGAAAACGTGTCACCTTTTGTTGCTGGCAACAGTTTGATCGTTCTGCTGCCTCCGTGATGGATTGTTCTTTCATGTGAGTGCAACAATTTCAGAACAAACACACACAGATGCACACACACACATATTTACCTGCAGTGAAAATATTTCAGCATGAAAAAAAAAAAAATCAATCATCTGTCAGTTTCTTTGCAGTTAACCCATTAAAATGGCAAAAAGCATCAAAAATCTGTAATGCACAGTACATAGCACAACAGTAATGTCAAATGTTTAATTCCTAGGATAAATGTAGTTAGTTGTTAGTTTTTGTTTCTGCATGGCATTTGTGCAAGCATGGAAAACCACAAGTCTTATGCTTTGAACACAAACTGAGGATTTAATTCAAATGTAGCTATTTTTTGGGGCTGTATTTTGTAGTGCTGATCTTTATTGTGTTTTCTGAGAGGTTTTATATTTTTTAATATTTTGCCCAATTTTTTTTTTTTTAATTTGGGTAGACTTAAGGATTTAATGCAGGGCTGCTGCATCAGACTGTATTAGTTTTAGCTATGTGTACACCATGTGTGTGAGACAGATATTGTGTCTACACAGAGAGACAATATCTGTCTCACACACAGAACCAGACGCGTGCACACGCACGCACACATATACACACACACCTAAGCTAATATTGAGTGCAGTGGTGTTGCAGACAGCAGGAATTAACCTCCAGACTGACCTTGGCGATGAAGATGCCTGCATCCAAAACAGCTTTGATGTGCTTCAGCCAGCCTGAGCTCTCCAGACCCTCCAGGAAGTCGGACATGGAGGGGGACCGCAGCTCACACACTGTAACCAAAACACAGCTGTCTCAGGGGCAGGAAACACAAAGCATACCTGACCACTGGATGTTATTAAATCTCACATTCACATCACTAATAAGATCCATGAGAATAAATGGGTTACGCTAGAGTATTTAGTCTTTGAAAACAGAGTTCCTTCAGCTTTTCATGCGTCTGTTCATTTGGACCCCAGTCAAGGTTCTGAGTGGTGCTAGTTAATGGGGCTGCAGACGTGGTAACATCTGTCTGTCAGCAAGTGCATCATTTGTGTCCAGACTGAAATATCTTAACTACTGAATGAACTGTTGAAATATTGCACAGACATTCTTGTTCCTCGCAGGACGAATCTTACTGACTTAAGAGCACTAGAGTAACTTGCCATTTAGCAATGCCAACAAGCCACAAGACTCATTTAAAGTGGATGTTGCACAGATAAATGGGCAGAAAATCTTGTCCTCAGGATGAATTGTAATAACTGTGGTGAGCCCATCACTGTTTATCTAGAGCTATCATTCATGTCAAATTTGTAATTTGTTTAAACGCCTTCACATCTACAGACCTCACCTTTCTTTGCATTTGCTTTTATGCACGCACACACGGACAATAATTACTTTATTAATTAATATAATATAAATAATATTAAATTTAATAACTTTAAATTTGAATAACTGCTGTAACAATTGAATTTCCCATTGGGGATTAATAAAGTACTCTTCTTCTTTCTTTCACTATAATTTATATTTAGTGCTAACTGGCTAAAGTTAGCTTCCTAACAGCCTAAACTGAGATAGTTTAGCAGTCTAACAGGGCTGCCAGCAAAGCTCTTAGTCTTGTTAATGTGCATTTTAAAAAATGAACATAAGACAGTAATGTCCAAACACCAAAACACAGGCCTGCCAGGCAACTAAATACAGTTTCATTTGTGCACCATTAGGGCCACTGTACTGTTTGTTTATCTTATAAAACTGATTCTAACATTTATTTTTCAGGGTTCACCATAAATATTTGCCAGTTCACTGAGGGGTAGACTGACATGAACCCATTTCTCCACTACTGACATTTCATATGCATCTTATCACACTCAACTCAGATACATTTAGATACATCTGCTCTTCCCTCACTCATTACAGGGCTGTCAAGAGGTGTCAGACTGTTTTTGCTGACCCTACATCAGTTTGCTGAAATGCTCTGGGGCTATTAATAGGGTAGCAAGCAGGTGAACAGGTTCATTTAACCTTTTTTTTTTTTTAATAACACAGAGGAGAGTGTACTTAAACTCAGAAGAAATGTTGGAGCTAATGCGGCCAGGCAGGGCGTCTTCTAAAGCTTATTGAAGCATGCAATCGGGTAAAGAGAGCGAGGCAGGCTCTGAGGGCTAGGCGCTGTCTCCAGCATTTTAAGACTTCCTTTGTGCTGCCAGGGGGCAAAGAGTTATCACAACTCAGAACAGCTATAACTTTTCAGACTTGAAATCACATCATTCTCACGCCCTCGCTCTCTCTTTGGGGGATAAGGTCCCAGATTGTCCACTCCGGGAAACCAAAATAGCTCTGAAATAAAATCCAGATGGAATCAAAGTCTTCCTAGGAGCACCCCTGCACAATACCCAGAAATTCTCCTGTGAACTCATTTGAGGCCTGACTGCAGCACAGTCCAGTCTGCATGAGTGCATTTGAAAAACCAGTGTAGCAAGGGAACCCACTCTCCTGCAGTAATGTGAAGCAGCAGCAGATTTAAACAGACAGTGCATGAAAACATACATTTCCTTCCATCAATTCACTGATGCCATTGTGACAGTGATAAATGTGGCCTTCAAATTGTTTCTAAAGTAATTAAATCCTAAAAGTCAGTGTGAGACATTTTCATAGAAAGACATAATTACCTTCTAGCATTTTTTGTTGGCTATTTCTCATGACATGGATGTTCTCAATGCCGATGAACTGGAATTTAATGTTGGAGTAGTTGTCTTCATTTTCATAGCCTTTTCCAGCTGCTCGGTTTGCAATCGCATTCAACTAGAAAGACAGGATTAATCGTGAGGTTATAAGTATAGGACTGCAAAACTACAGCTAGTACAGAGCCAGGATGCTTGAATCTTCTGAGAACATCCAGCTTACAAACCACAGTAGTGGATAATAAAGCCCCACCTGAACATACAGCACAGTACTGCACAACTTGTATTTTTCCAGGCAGCTCCTAAAGGGCTCACCTTAGGCCTGGTGTCCACCACATACATGAAGTCGCTGCGGGGATTGGACCTCAAGATGGCCTCCAGCATCTGCTCATCCTCCAGGCAGCGAGCACTGAAACCTGACAAGGGCTGGCTGCTTCGGCAGATGGCAGCCTGGGAGGAGGCAAGAGGCACTCAGGCTATGCAAAAATGTTTACTTACTCGCAATTGATTTTAAGTGAATCATTACTTTACACGCACATTTAGGGCAACAACAAGTACAAATTTATGTACTTTTCCTTCCACTGCATGTTCAGTTGAAATTAATCAACCACACGATTTTGCATATCTTTAGGAGCCACAAGGGAACAGGCCAGAGATTGTTGTGTCATTCTCCCAAATGACTCATGAACCAAAGCAGAGCCTCTATGTACGAACTGAGATCCACACACTGGACTCTCAACCCTGGGAAGCTGAACTCACACACAACACTTCAACAAGGAGTAAGAACATAATAGGATAAATTCTGAATGCTTGGGCTTATTCTTGATTCAGATACATCCATCCATTATCTATGGCAATCTTTCCAGGGTCATATGGGGCTGGACCCAATTCCAGCTGACACTGGGTGAGAGGTAGTGTGCATCCTAACACTCACATTCACACCTATGGTCAATTTAGATCAGGGGTCTACAAATCTGGTCCTCGAGCGCTACTGTCCTGCAGGTTTTCCAACTATCCCTGCCCTTCTAGTTTCTGGTTGGCTGAACACATCTGATCCATGTAATCGGCAGTGGGAAGGGCAGGATATCTGGAAAAAAAGCAGAACAGTAGTGCTTGAGGGCCAGGGTTGGAGACCTCTGATTTAGAGTCACCAATTAACCTAACCCCAAACTGAATGTCTTTGGACTGTGGGACGAAACTGGAGTACCCAGACAAAACCCACACAGACAAAGGGAGAACATGCAAACTCCACACAGAAAGACTCCAAGGTCGAATCCCATTCAAACTTGGAAACTGGTGATTCATGGTTTGAGTTAGTTGCAGAATTGATACTGGTCTTACTTTATCTCTATCTCTTTATATGATCGGTAGGTTTGAGCTGAAACAGGTAAAGAACAATTAGCCTTAAGTGAACTGCTTTTAGGAAAAAAAAAAAAAAATTCAGGTCTGGTGTCTGTATCTGATATACAGTTGAAAAATTGAATTTAAAAAAAAAAAAAAAAAAGCAACATTTACTGGCTTACTGTGTAAACCGACAGGATCCATCTGCAGACAGTACCTATAACTCAACAGCAAATATATTTTTAGTTGGGAGTTTGTGACTTTGAAAAATGTCTTTCTTCTTTACTTGAACTGCTAGAGGAGGGAGGGCATGAGAGCAATCAACCAGTGTCACAAGTCATTCTGGCCACAAAACTGGCCAAACAAAATAAGAAAAAATGAAGTACTGTCATCATGACATTTCACATTTTAGAACATGGGCTCTTATCTATATTTTTTCTGCTATGAATCTGTGTTGTCAGACTTTGTGTGCAGGGTCTGAGTCAGTTTGGTTACAATCCCTACTCACTGATGACAGCATCTGAGAAATACAGACGCTTTATGCCCACTGAATTAATATGAGTTATCATTGGAAGCATATGTAAAATAAAAGGAGGAAATACACACAGTCAACTTACATGATTTTCTTTGAAGTAGTACGATAGAGTAGGAAATCTGCCTCTGCTTCTGAACTTGGAGCTCCCCACTATAACTGGAGGTGTAGCTGACTCAGGTACAAAAAGGTCAGCAGGGTAAGTGTCACTCACCTTTGAAAACAATGTCACAACAGTATAAGCAACTGTGATGTCCATATCTGGATAAAAAAAACAAAGTACAACTGAGCATAAATGTCAGTGCACTGACCTTGTAGTGTCGGTTGACGGGAGAGAGTTTCCACAGAGAGTTTGGGAGTCCCATTCGGCCATAATCAGCCTTGAGGTCCAAGAAGTCCCATTCCTGCTGCCTCTTCTCATCATCAATGTTGGGATTATAGGAGAAGCAATACAGCTCTGTGTAACTCTCTGCAAGGCACAACACTGTTAAAGTCTGATGACCAAAACTTCCAATTTATACTAATTTTGTGTTGACACAAAATTGACACAGGTTCCGATATTTCAGAGCAAGCTGTTTCCACATGATAGTGTACTAACAGATGATTCTCAAAGTGAATGTATCCATCCGATACTGACAGCTGGAAAACTAACTGATTAAAGGCGCTGATGTGTGCAAGAACAACAAATCAGTCCTTTGCCAACATCATATCACTGCTCACCTGGCTGGGACAGACGCTGCAGGGACAGGTGAACCTCATGGCACTCGCGCTCTCGAGGGAGGACAAAATTAAGGACCTGGAAGTTCTTACAGCGAATGAGGAGGGGGAATCCTGAGGCCGTGGCAGTTTGTCTCTCCACACTGCACACCAAACTGTGTAGCAGCTGAGAAGAGAAATGGAAAGCAAATATACCTGTTATATTGTGTAGCCTGATGTAGAGATGCACACAGCTGTTGGAGAGTATAAATACAGCAGAAATCATGGATTATCTAAAGTGTATGTACTGAACTGTGCCCTGTACTGATTTCTGGTCCTTCAGTGCACTGACACCATACCTACCCATGTTTCATTGCGCTCTCCAGTCTCATTCTCCACAAAAATGGTGTGTGTGGCCGTCAAGTAGAGGGTGCCCACCCTAGTCCTTCTGGGTGAGACTCTGTCAAGCAGCCTGACATTTTCCACCTGGAGGAGGGAGGACAGCATCAAACAGCCTCATCCACACCAACAGCCGCAATATTTACAGCTGTCTGTGTGTTCACTGCACTGATACACAAACACGCCCAGCTGACAGCAGCAGGAGGACCCTGCAGGGCCGCCTACGTGGCCGACACAGCACACGCCCTTTACGTCAAGCCCGTATGTTAATTATAGTATGTTAAGTCTTTGCGTTAAAAGCTGAATTGTGTGTGCACCTGAGGGTTTAAGCTGGCACAGTGCGGAAGCGCAGCTAATCACTGCATTCAGGTCCACGGTTACCTTTGGCAGTCGGATGTGCTCCATCAGCAGCTGAGAGACGAGACGAGCCGGAGCCTCCTTCTACCGCTAAACCGCTCAGAAACACACCGAGTAGCGGTGCATCATGTGCCCGACCCCGCCGCAGTCTGCTCTGGGTTAATTTGAGTCGTGCAGGCCACCCGTCGGTAGCCCTCAGGTAAACGCTGCCATTATAAGACTGCTACAGCCTGAGCCGCCTCCACTCAGACTCACCTCAGGGTCCTAGAGCCCGCTGGCGTCCGAGCTGGAGCCTGAAACAAATGCTCAAGGATGAGTCGGTGGTGGTGAGAGTAAGTTAGTTAGTTTGACTATTAACATGCATTCAGTTTCAGATGAACTAGTGTGAACCAAAGAGTGTGCTACATGTGAAGTATGGGGGGAGGGTTACCACAGCTAAGATTTATCCTGAGGGTTACTGTACAATACATGAAGGCCAGCACCAAATTTCACTGCAATATAATAAAATATGTTTAAGCATATTTGATTTAATGCAGTGTTAAAAATGTAGGCACCAGTCAGCCATAACATTATGACCACTTATCTAATACTGTGTACACAGATGTTGTTGCTATGGGGGCATGCTTGGGTGTTGCTACCACTATGCTTAGGGTGTTGCTACCACTATGTTTCTCTTCATAGAGACCATTGCAACCACAAGGGGTGCACAATCCAGTGTCTTCATGTGCCAGTTCCAAGTCCGGGTAAATGCAGAGTGCTGTGTCAGGAATGGCATCCGACATAAAATTTAAGCCAAATCAAACATGCGAATCACAAATGTGACTTCCATACTGGTGCTGTTGACCTACAGGGTGCCAGTGGAAATTGGACTACTGTTGGTTGAAGAAGGAGAGGAGGAAGGTGTGTTCATAGGCAAAGAGAGAAGAGGAAGGGCACCTTAATTTAATTTACATATTCGTACCTTAAAGCAGGCATCACGAAGGCTGGAAAGGAAGTGGCGTTCCACAAACTTAGAGGAAATTTTTCTAGCCTGGAAAAACAGTCTACTAACATATAAAAAAGCTCCCCGTAAAGCCAGAACTTCATACTATTCATCACTAATAGAGGAAAATAAGAACAATCCCAGGTTTCTTTTCAGCACTGTAGCCAGGCTGACAAAAAGTCACAGCTCTGTTGAGCCCAGTGTTCCCTTAGCTCTCAGCAGTGATGAATTTATGAGTTTCTTTACAAATAAAATCACAACTATTAGAGATAAAATTCAGCAGATGCTTCCTATACCTGCAATAAATGAATCTTCTACTACAGTAGCTCTTGAATCATCTGTAAGACCTCAGTTATGTTTTAGACTGCTTCTCTCCCATTGATCTCTCTGAATTTACATCAGTAGTTGCTTCATCGAAATCATCAACGTGTCTCTTAGACCCCATCCCGACTAGACTGCTTAAAGGCACCCTGCCATTAATGAACTCATCTTTATTGGACTTGGTAAATTTATCTCTAGTATCAGGCTACGTACCACAGGCCTTTAAGACTGCAGTAATCAAACCTTTACTCAAAAAGCCTAGTCTTGATCCAGGAGTCTTGGCTAATTATAGACCAATATCCAACCTGCCATTTATTTCTAAAATCCTAGAAAAAGCTGTTGCTAAGCAGCTATCAGACCACTTACACAGGAATGAACTATTTGAAGATTTTCAATCAGGATTTAGAGCACATCATAGTACAGAAACAGCACTGTTGAAAGTTACCAACGATCTTCTCTTAGCCTCAGATAATGGACTTGTTTCAATACTTGTCCTCCTAGACCTTAGTGCAGCATTCGACACCATTGACCACAACATCTTATTACAGAGACTGGAGCATATGATTGGTATCAGAGGAACAGCGTTAAAGTGGTTCCAATCCTATTTATCGAACAGATTCCAGTTTGTTCATGTCCATGATGAACCTTCCACACGAACAAAAGTTAGTTATGGAGTTCCACAAGGCTCCGTGCTAGGACCGATTCTGTTCACCCTGTACATGCTTCCTTTAGGATATGTCATTAGGAAGCACTCTATTAATTACCACTGCTATGCAGATGGCACTCAGTTATATCTATCTATTAAACCTGTTAACACAAACCAGTTAGCCAGACTTCAAGTGTGTCTAACTGACATAAAGGCCTGGATGACCAGTAACTTTTTACTTTTAAACTCGGAGAAAACAGAAGTCATTATATTTGAGGCAAAAAATCTCAGAAATAACTTTTCTCAAATTATAGCTACTTTAGATGGCATAACCCTGGCCTCTAGCACTACTGTAAAAAACCTTGGAGTTATTTTTGACCAGGACATGTCCTTTAACTCACACATAAAACAAATCTCTAGAACTGCATTCTTTCATCTGCGCAACATTTCCAAAATTAGGAACATCCTGTCTCAAAATGATGCAGAAAAACTAGTACATGCATTTGTTACCTCAAGGCTAGATTACTGTAACTCATTACTATCAGGATGTGGATCTGGATGTCCCAATATCTCCATAAAAAGCCTCCAATTAATCCAGAATGCCGCAGCCAGGGTCCTGACAGGAACTAGCAAGAGAGATCATATTTCTCCTGTATTGGCTTCTCTTCATTGGCTCCCTGTAAAATATAGAATAGAATTTAAAATCCTTCTTCTCACATACAAATCCCTTCATAATCAAGCTCCTTCATACCTCAAAGACCTCATAGTACCATATTATCCCAATAGACCACTTCGCTCTCAGAGTGCAGGCCTACTTGTGGTTCCCAGAGTTTCCAAAAGCAGAATGGGAGGCAGAGCCTTTAGTTATCAAGCTCCTCTCCTATGGAACCAGCTCCCAGCCTGGGTTCAGGAGGCAGACACTCTCTATACTTTTAAGGCTAGACTTAAAGCCTTCCTCTTTGACAAAGCATATAGTTAGGGCTGGCTTCAGGCAACCCTGAACCATCCCTTAGTTATGCTGCTATAGGCCTAGACTGCCCGAGGACCATCGGTGCACTGAGCTCCCCTACCCTAACCCCCCCCTTCCCTTCCCCTCCCCTCTCTTTCTCTCCTCCCCCCTCACATGTATATTCCACCATTGAATGTTACTAACCTTGTGCTCTCTCTCTCCCCTAGTTTGTGCTCTCTCCCTCTCACTCTGTTCTCTCTGTACCTTCTGCAGGTGTCCCTGGTCCTGGAGCTGTATATTGCTGATGTGCAGTTACTGGTCCCATCAACCTGCAGTGTCTATTTGTTGTTTATTGTTGCTGTTCTTTTCTCTCTGTTCTATCCACTCACCCCAACCGGTCGAGGCAGATGGCCGCCCAAACTGAGCCTGGTTGTGCTGGAGGTTTTTTCTTCCGTTAAAGGGAGTTTTTCCTCTCCACTGTCACCAAGTGCTTGCTCATAAGGGAATTGTTGGGTTTTTAGTTTTAGTTTTTGTAAAGTGCCTTGAGATGATTTGTATTGTGATTTGGCGCTATACAAATAAAATTGAATTGAATTGAATTGAATTGAAGGGCAGGAGTGTAGGACTTAGAGTAGGGACTTTGAATGTAGGGACTTTGTCAGGGAAAACTAGAGAGTTGGCTGATATGATGGAGAGAAGAAAGGTGTGTTTCAGGAGACCAGGTGGAAAGGTAGCAAGGCCTATAGATTAGGAGCAGGGTTCAAGCTGTTTTATCATGGTGTGGATGGAAAGAGGAATGGAGTAGGAGTTATCCTGAAGGAGGATTTTGCTAAGAATGTTCTGGAGGTGAAGAGAGTGTCAGATAGGGTGATGAGTCTGAAGCTGGAAGTTGAAGGTGTGATGTTGAATGTTGTCAGTGGTTATGCCCCACAGGTAGGATGTGAGTTAGAAGAGAAGGAGAAATTCTGGAGGGAGTTGGATGAGGTTATTCAGGGTATCCCTAGTGGCGAGAGAGTGGTGATTGGGGCAGACTTCAACGGACATGTTGGTGAGGGAAACAGAGGTGACGAGGAAGTGATGGGTAAGTTTGGTATGCAGGACAGGAATGCAGAAGGACTGATGGCCTGATGCAAAAAGGATGGAAATGGCTGTAGTGAACACATTTTTCCAGAAAAGGGAGGAGCATAGGGTGACATATAAGAGTGGAGGCAGGAGCACACAAGTTGATTACATCTTGTGCAGACGTTTCAATCTGAAAGAGATCAGTGACTGCAAAGTAGTGGCTGGGGAGAGTGTAGCTAGACAGCATAGGATGGTGGTATGTAGGATGACTCTGGTGGTGAGGAAGATGAAGAGGACAAGGGCAGAGCAGAGGACCAAGTGGTGGAAGTTGAAACAGGCTCTGGGAGGTCAGGAGGTTCTTCCAGATGACTGGACAGCTACAGCTAAGGTGATCAGGGAGACAGGTAGGAGGGTACTTGGTGTGTCATCTGGAAAGAGGAAAGCAGATAAGGAGACTTGGTGGTGGAATGAGGAAGTTCAGGAGTCTGTTAAGAGGAAAAGGATAGCTAAGAAGAAGTGGGACACTGAGAGGACAGAAGAGAACAGACAGGAGTACAGGGAGATGTAGCGTAAAGTGAGGGTAGAGGTGACAAAGGCCAAACAAAGGGCATATGAGGATTTGGGAGAGGGATGGAAATGTGTTGACAGGTGCCACAAGTGTGATAGAAAGATGAAAGGAATACTTTGAAGAGTTGATGAATGAGGAAAATGTCAGAGAGCACAGAGTAGAAGAGGTGACTGTTGTGGAGCAGGAAGTAGCAAAGATCAGTAAGGATGAAGAGTGGAAAGGCAGTTGGTCCTGACGACATACCTGTGGAGGTATGGAAGTGTTTAGGAGAGGTGGCAGTTGAGTTTTTGACTGGGCGACTTAACAAGATCTTGGAGAGTGAGAGGATGCCTGAGGAATGGAGGAGAAGTGTACTGGTGCCCATCTTTAAGAACAAGGGAGACGTGCAGAGTTGTGGAAACTACAGGGGAATAAAGCCGATGAGTCACACAATGAAGTTATGGGAAACAGTAGTGGAGGCTAGGCTGAGGTCAGAAGTGAGCATTTGTGAGCAGCAGTATGGTTTCATGCCAAGAAAGAGAACCATAGATGCAATATTTGCTTTTAGAATGCTGATGGAGAAGTACAGAGAAGGCCAGAAGGAGCTGCATTGGGTCTTTGTAGATTTGGAAAAAGCCTATGACAGGGTGCCGAGAGAGGAGCTGTGGTTTTGTATGAGGAAGTCTGGAGTGACAGAGAAAGTATGTTCGAGTGGTGCAGGACATGTATGAGAGCTGTAAGACAGTGGTGAGGTGTGCTGTAGGGGTGACAGAGGAGTTCAAGGTGGAGGTGGGACTGCACCAAGGATCGGCTTTGAGCCCCTTCTTGTTTGATGTGGTGATGGACAGGCTGACAGATGAGGTTAGACAGGAATCTCCGTGGACCATGATGTTTGCAGATGACATTGTCATCTGTAGTGAGAGCAGAGAGCAGGTGGAGGAAAATCTAGAGAGGTGGAGGTTTGCTCTGGAAAGGAGAGGAATGAAGGTTAGCCGCAGTAAAACAGAATGTGTAAATGTGTGTAAATGAGAGGGACTCAATTAGAACGGTGAGGTTACAGGGAGTAGAGGTGAAGAAGGTGGAGGATTTTAAGTACCTAGGGTCAACAGTCCAGAGCAATGGAGAGTGTGGAAAAGACGTGAAGAGATGTGTGCAAGCAGGTTGGAACGGGTGGAGGAAAGTGTCAGGTGTGATGTGTGACAAAAGAGTGTCAGCAAGAATGAAAGGAAAGGTGGACAAGACAGTGGTGAGACCAGCAATGTTGTCTGGTTTAGAGACAGTGGCACTGAGAAAAAGACAGGAGGCAGAGCTGGAGGTAGCAGAGCTGAAGATGTTGAGGTTCTCTCTGGGAGTGACGAGGGACAGCTCATGTTAGATGTTTGGGAGAAAAAGCCAGGGAAGCCAGATTGAGATGGTTTAGACATGTTCAGAGGAGGGACAGTGAATACATTGGTAAAAGGATGCTGAGGTTATAGCTGCCAGGAAGGAGGCCTAGAGGAAGACCAAAGAGGAGGTTCTTGGATGTAGTGAAGGAGGACATGAGGATAGTTGGTGTGGGTGAGGAGGATACAGAGGATAGGGTTAAATGGAAGCAGATGATTCGCTGTGGCGACCCCTGAAGGGAGCAGCCGAAAGGAAAAGAAGTTTCTCTTCATAGAGACCAATGTACAGTATTTCTGATTTTCAACCATTTTAACAAACAAACAAAATGAACAGGATGAATGAAATTTAAAATCTGCAGTAGTTAAATCTCATCATCAATGAGACTGTTAAATGTTTACTGTTTGTCCTTCCTTGGTACTGACCACTGCTGAGCAGGAACTCCCAACCTGCAGTTTGGGAAATGCTCTAACCTAGTCATCCAGCCATCCCAGTTTGACCCTTGTCAAAGTCACTCATATCCTTACACCTTACACTAGGACAATGTTTATTTGCTGCCTAAGGACTCTCACCTGATTTGCTCAGCTCACCTAGTGAGCCTACTGGACAAAGGGTGGAGTGAAACTAACCTGGGAAATAAATTTGGAGGTTCCAGTCCAGCCTTTCTCAGACTGATGAAGCCACTTGGATGGGTGGGGAAATGTTTCAGCCTTAAAGAACTGAAAGTCCAGTTGCCATGAGTCAACCTCTAGATAACCTCCCCTGGATGACTGAGAATCTTCACAGACATATTTTGCTGTCTTATGTGCCCCAGACATTAACGCATGCCAGATAATCCATGTTATTCACTTTATAGACACATTTTACACATGGGATGTGAAGCAAATCCAGACTGTGTAGACAGATCCTGGGTAGTTTCTATAATGGCATAACTCAGTGTGTAAACCTGTCCATAAAGGTCCTACATTAACAGCTAAAAAAGAAGTCTAATTAGGCAATAAATATGGATAGAAAATAGCTGTGCAGGGATTTTAGTGCATGACTGATTTATTCTCTTAGTATAGTAAATACTTTGCTCACCAAAAACACGACTGATCAAGAAAAGGCTGCTTATCAGCTTTTTTTCACTGCAGTTTGTAAGAATTTTTGTTACATTTTACAGTTAAAAACCAGTAATTTAGACAAAAAATGACAATGAACAATTGTTAGGCCTAAATTGAGTAAATCTGTATTTTACAAAAGAAAATACTATTTTTCTCAACACTAGTCTGGGACAAATGATAAATCCGAGGTAGTTTATATCAGAACAGATATTCAGGGGTGCGTCACAAAGCGGCACAGCAGAGAGTTTAAACAATGTTTAAAGATTAGATTTATGGGCACATGTAGCACATTCTAGCACTGAAGATAAAGTATCCAGAGTCTAAGTGTCACATTGTTAGAGGGAAGCGTCTCTATTTTGAAAAGATGTGCAACACAGATTGATCCCGTGTGATTTAAAACTGGGTGTATGTGCATTTTATCTGTCCACTCACACAGACCTTTTTGATATTCTTCTGATATTTTTATAATTTTGGCAATTCCTGACATTTTGTTGGCATACCTTTTTATATTCTATGAAATTTTGTACACCGCTGGGCAGTGCAGCCATTGATTAAGTGGTCGGTTAAACTATGCAGGAGTAATTTACTGACACCTGGCTAAATGCCCTCTCCTACTGTGTTGCATTCACATGTGTAGAACAAAGAAGCTTGATTGTCCAGTGCTTATTAAAAATTCAACTCTGCCGTGTTTCCCACAGGTCTGAAATACACTGCATCACCTGCTGGCACCGAAGCAATCGATTGAAAACAAATACAAGTGACCTTTAATACAGTATTTGGATTTTTCTTGGCTATTTCTAATAATTTCACTTAATGTAGTAACAGATCCAACCATCCCTCCATCTACCCATATGAAACGAGTAAGACAAAATAAAACATTTGAATTAATCACTCTGGAGTGTATGAAGGCAGTAGAGCACATCTTCAAAGAAGAGCGGCAGCACTTGTAAAAGATTTCGTCACAGTTGTCATTTTTAAATGTTGCTTTTTATTTTGTTGAAAATAAAAAAAAGCATGTAGTTAATGAATATGTCTCATCTATGATTTTGTTGACAAAATGAACACGGTCATGGACAAATAAAAATTCACAATGATAATTTTACACAGATCAGCTGAGGCACCTCCGCTGAGATCAGTAATCATATTATGTGCTTATACTAATTAACAAAATCCAGCTTTGATGATTTAGCTCCTATTTGCCCATGTGTATCAGATTTATCACTACTATGAGTAATTGCATCTTAAAAATAGATCTGAAATTAGCATGACAGTCCAGAGGGAAGGTTTGAAACCTAATATTTGTTTAGAGTTGTAAACTTGTGAAATTCCCCATGTATACCAGCCAGTTTTACAGTAACCCATGTTACACAGTGCAGAATTCATTTTTGGAAGAGTCAGTGTCTGGGCAGTCATGGCCTGATTGGGGGCAGTCGTGGCCCTAATGGGTAGAAAGTTGAACTTATAACCTGAAAGTTGCGGGTTCGACTCTCAGGACCGGCAGTACTTGTTGAACACTGAATATGACGAATAGCCAGCACTCTCTCTCCACCTTCAATATCATGACTGAGGTGAGACCCTTGAGCAAGGCACTGAACCCCCAACTGCTCCCTGGGTGCTGCAGCAATGGCTGCCCACTGCTCCAGGTGTGTATGTGCACTTTGGGTGGTAATGCAATTTCCCCATTGTGAGACTAATAAGGGTAATAACTTAACCCTCCTATGATGTTGTGGGTCACCCATTTTAAAGTTAAAAATTTTTTTAAAAATAGTTAAAAGTATTTTTTCAGTATGAAACTTCTTCTGCTTAGCTTAATAAGTGTAATCAACATATAAAATAAAAATGATTAATTTCACATATTTGCAACCCCCCCCCCCCGCATGTAACAAAGATACTGTTTGGGTCAATTTGACCTGGCAGTGAAAGTGGAGGCTAAAAGGGGTCAGAAGTGTCAAATACTATTTGTTTCTTTGCAACTGTGAGACATATTTCATCCCAGTCTCACGCGCACACACACTTTCCCTATTCTCTTGACCTCATCTGTAAAGTGCGAGAATGCAGGTGTCATTATGACTTTTGATGGGAACCTTTTCTGTGAGAGGTAAAGAACACCACTGCACTAAATATTGATTGAAATGGTTAGTGATTGAGTTAATAATGAGATATAAACAATGTTTATTGGAATTTTTTGGTTTCTGACACTTTTGGATAATTAAACATGCCCCGGGTCAAATTGACCCAGGAACATTATTGCTGTTCCTGAGAAACGAACATAACAGGATGGTTAACTTAGGGACTTGGAGTAAAGCCAGAGCACAATTAACTGGCCAGACCACAGCCAAAGATTCTTGAATATCAGACCATATATATTGAAATATATACTGTGCCTTGACCCACATCTAAACATTTGACTGGTGTAGTTTCCATGAAACGTCACAATATTACTTGTTACTAAAATAATACTTAATTTTTGCAAATATTGTATTTTTTTTACTATCAGATTCAGATCACTGCACACAGAAACCTACAAGTATGTGGAGGTACCGCGCCGTACAAAGCTTGAACACTAACCTATTGTAAATTACTCTTAGCAGAGCAGAGCAGGGAGAAGGAGAAGACCATTACACGTTCATAAATAATGCTACCTAATAAAAAGAGTATTAAGTCAAACTAAGAACAGGGAATGTCTTGGGGCTTCAGTCCCCGGACAGCCCTCAAAATGTAATATGAAGAGGCTTTGTAAATTCAAGTGGTACAGAATTTAAACCAGAACTTGTAGTAGTATCCTACACACATTTCTAACCTATTTTTACGCCATCTTCAAAATGTTTCTGCAAAAATAGATGAAGTTGTTAAAGTTGATTCATGTCTATATAGCCAACCTGGGTAAACCTTCATATTATCTTCAGCTCTGTCTAAACCTTGTTCATAAGGTACATCCATATAAGCCTGTTATATATTTGCCACATTAAGGTTTAAGTAGCTGCTGTTTTTAAACTAGAGGTCGCGCTCTCTGCCTCCATTCTTCCTGCAACTGTTGTCGGCCTTATCAGTAATTGTTCACTCTAACATTTCCTGGTGACACCACTGTTAACTGGAGCGAGCAGTCCTGCTGTCTACAAGGCAAACACCACTCAATCTGTTGACCATATCCAGGGTTTTGAAGCTAGGTCACTCAGCCATTGCAAGGCCAATGCATTCAATTGGCTTCACACAATTAGTGCAGGTCAACAATGAAATACGGTGAGCCAGTGACTCCTTTCCATTCTTTCCATGGTTACAGTGATGACCTGCTTGTGCATGTGAAGACACTTCATGCTCGATCCAAAAACAAGTATTTTTGTGGTAGGCTACAGGAGGACATCATAATATCCCGAGAACAAAGTATATCCTAAGACCTTTCCTGTAAGTGAAAAAAAAAAAAAAAAATCACAATTTATTATCATATTTAGTGTAACATGCTGAATAACTGGTTCACCAGCATGTTTGTAGGCGAATTAGAAAAATCCTTATCTCTTTCTTAATTTTTATTGCTCTGTAATCACTGATGGGAATCTTGTTCTGCCATTGCAGACTTTTGGTCCTATTTGTATTTGATCTGACTTGAGACAAATCTCTGTGTTTAAGACAAACATCCAGCATTAACAGTAGCGTCTTCACTCAGCTGTCCAGTGCAAAAAGCATTATCTTTCCCATCTGCATGCAGGTCAGATAATCTGCCCCTGCAGCCAAGTTTTGGTGTGCTGTCGCCCATGATATTTGGCTGCTTGGCTGGGTGGACAAACAGAGAGAGCTTGCTGTTGTCCTACTGTCAAGTCTTTGGTCTGTGGGTTGGAAGGTGTTTCTAGGGGCCAGCTGCCACGTTCCCACTGAGGTCTTAAGCTGGTTTGAGCTGGTCTTGGCAGAAATGCTCCTTATTACAAATTCAAAGTTAGTTATAATTTGCAGGCAGTGCTGGATGGAAAAATGTACTTTTTCCCCTTTTCTTCACAGTTAAATACAGTTGCTGTGGAGCTGCCAGGCTTTTACTCTACCACAGTTGATTTTGTAATGCCCATGGGTCCAATAGCTCAGGGAACATTGAGCAATACCTGCCTCCCATTAGAAGGACTTAACCCCCCAGTTTTGTAGCTTGTCCACCCTTCATTGACCAATCAGCTACCATGCTTTTAGCAGCACTCCTATGGGTTGCACTAGGTAAACACAAATGTCTGCCTCCGTGTTTGTCAACGCCTGTTGCCTAACCATTTATCAGTGGCCAGTGAGCATCTGAGCAGCTGGGTTATATTTGACCTGAGTGTGCATTAGAAATCACAATTTCTACTGTCAAGTTTCCTAATTTCTCTGTCTTGCTTTGTGATGCCAGACTGGAAGCTTCTGTAGCAATATTCCCTCTGTAGAGTTAATGTACTCCAAGAATGGAGGAGGGGTTCCCCTCACACAAACACACACACTCAACTGGAGGCTGAGTCTAGGGGCATGGGCAGGTCCTCTGAAGAAACACAGGGAACACAGTGGGGAGAAGTAAAATCCGGCTCTGCACACTGTAACGTGCCAGCGTAGTGAATTCGTTTTGTGCAATGGTTTTGAAGGTGTTGTACATGAGTCCAGTAATTTGACTTTTACAATTTGACTTTTACTTTTTTAGCTGATCCACTGAGCTTGCAGGAAAAAAATCTGTAAGAGAAGCAGTTTGACAGCCTTCTTGTTTCAGTGCCTGAACTTGGACGGGTCATATCTTCACAATCACAGTCATTCTAACAGGTAGGTGCATGTCTCTAATGAAAAACAAATATAAACAAATTTGATGTTTGTTGCAGTGGTTGCTCGTACATTTAGAACTAATGTGAAAATTTTATAGTCAAAATTTTGCAGCAGCTGTGCGTTGTTTGTGAACCTGTGGTCTGCAGAGAAATGCAGCATGTTCAGTTTCTTTGATATGTGCTACATGTTGTTGTAAATGTGTAAGGTGAAATACATATGACAAGCCTGTATAGATATGAGCATATTACTCAACATGCTCAAATGCTGCAGTTTGTATTCATTTCAAACTGAGCCTTCACCTGTCATGACATTATTTAGTGATATGTGTGTGTGTGATATGCAGTTTTCATTCACTGTATCCACAAAGGGGCTGCAATATGTCCCACATTGTAATGCTAATGACATTCAAAAATCATTGCTTGCTTTTAAAATCCACAGTGAAATGGAAACCAGTGTGTGTTTGGATGGTTGTCAGTGTTTATTTACTTTCAAAATAATCCAAGTTTAGGCTCAAAGAAGGAGCATAACTTCAAAAGCAAGCTAACTATTCAATAGGCATATTTCATTCAGCAGTAATCCTATTATGCAGCATCCTCAGCAAGCCTATAAAAGAGAAGAGACATTTTTAGATACAAGATAATAAAAAGAAAGACGTTTTTCTTTTTTATCTCCTATGTGTAGTTTGTAAAGTAATCAGTAAAGTCTTTGTTGTGTCATATTGGTGCATTCACTGTCCCGTTATGAAAGCAGCCCTTTGAGTCCTTAGGTTTGAACTAATCCCAAACAACAGTTTTAATTGGACTCACTGCAGGAAGTTTACCAAACTATAGTATTTGGCAGTATTCCTAAAAAGCATGTCACAGTTTGTAGAGTTAACATTCCTCTCAGCACCACCTTTGTTTCAGCCGTACGTTACACAACATTTCAGCATTTATCAAGAGAACACACTGCAAGAGTTGTTTAAAATGCAAGGCAGGGGGGGGAGTTAAACCAAACAGTGCTCAGAGACATTTGGTTTCACAATCCCTGCGCCTTCTGTTAAATGTTAAAAAGTGTGCAAACGCTGATGGCAGTAATGCAAGAAGTGATAGCATGAAATCTAGTGGCTGCACATGGGTTTTCAGTGTTTTGTTTTCTCTTTTGCCCTGTCAGCCAGTGCCAACATGCTGGAGCAGGTTCTGTCATTTGGCCACTCTCTGGTGCGCAGAAAAGTGGTTGACCTGAGCAACCTGGAGGAGTCCAAGCTCTGTCGCTGCCTTGGAACCGTCGACCTGATCGCCCTGGGAGTGGGTAGCACTTTGGGTGCCGGCGTCTACGTCTTGGCTGGTGAGGTGGCCAAGGGTGACTCAGGCCCTAGCATTGTCATCTCCTTCCTAATTGCTGCCCTGGCCTCCGTCATGGCTGGCCTGTGTTACGCCGAATTTGGTGCTCGTGTCCCCAAAACAGGCTCTGCTTACCTCTACAGTTATGTAACTGTAGGGGAGATATGGGCCTTCATTACTGGTTGGAACCTCATTCTCTCATATGTGATTGGTGAGTTACTGCCACTCTCTGAATCACATGTTATATAAAGTAGACAGTGGTTGTTCATGGTGTCTGTTTTTACTTGCAGGTACCTCCTCAGTTGCCAGAGCCTGGAGTGGCACATTTGATGAAATGATTGGAGGACACATAGAGATTTTCTGTAAAACTTACTTTAGCATGAACTCTCCTGGTTTGGCTCAGTATCCTGACTTCTTTGCTGTCTGCCTGATACTGCTGCTTTCTGGTAAGGCAGCCCATAGAAGGGAAATATCACAAAATTCAAGTTAATGTGAGACTGCAGAGGAAGAAAGGAAATTTGTATCAGTGTTTAAACAACCAACTTTCATGAACCACAGGTAGCATGAACCAATACAAGAGGCAACCTGGACACCAGGGTTGTGTCTGTCTCCGGGGAGCCCATATTCATAGTCCTCAGTCCACAGTCACATGCCCAGCACTACTTCAGGCTCCACTAGAGCAGCTGATATGGTTTAATATGGTCATTAGCTATTGATGACAGTATGAGTATTCATTTCCAGTGGACAGCTTCATGACAGCACAAGGATTTGGTGTTTCACTTACATTCCACCTTTATCACTTAGGCTAAACAAGAAAACTTTGTTTGTTTCACTGATCAACGTGCCAGTTTAGTTATTAGTGTGACCCAGAAACAGTTCCCTAATGTTTGGTTTTTTTTGAGGAATACAAACACAGAGCTTATGCACTATCAATCCCTCCATCTTCTATATCCACTTATTCCTATTTAGAGTCACAGGGATCTGCTGGAGCCTATCCCAGCTCTCTTTGGGTACACAAGGCAGGGGTACACCCTGGACAGGTCACCAGTCCATCACAGGGCCACATAGAGACAAACAACCTCACACACTCACACTCACTCCTATGGGCAATTTAGAGTCACCAATCAACCTGACATACAGTGTGTACAGAAAGTATTCAGACCCCTTTAAATTTTTCACTCTTTGTGTCATTGCAGCCATTTGCCAAAATCAAAAAAGTTCATTTTATTTCTCATTAATGTACACTCAGCACCCCATCTTGACAGAAAAAAACAGAAATGTAGAAATTTTTGCAAATTTATTAAAAAAGAAAAACTGAAATATCACATGGTCATAAGTATTCAGACCCTGTGCTCAGTATTGAGTAGAAGCACCCTTTTGAGCTAGTACAGCCATGAGTCTTCTTGGGAATGATGCAACAAGTGTTTCACACCTGGATTTGGGGATCCTCTGCCATTCTTCCTTGCAGATCCTCTCCAGTTCTGTCAGGTTGGATGGTGAACGTTGGTGGACAGCCATTTTCAGGTCTCTCCAGAGATGCTCAATTGGGTTTAGGTCAGGGCTCTGGCTGGGCCAGTCAAGAACGGTCACAGAGTTGTTCCGAAGCCACTCCTTTGTTATTTTAGCTGTGTGCTTAGGGTCATTGTCCTGTTGAAAGGTGAACCTTCGGCCCAGTCTGAGGTCCTGAGCACTCTGGAAGAGGTTTTCTTCCAGGATATCTCTGTACTTGGCCACATTCATCTTTCCTTCAATTGCAACCAGTCGTCCTGTCCCTGCAGCTGAAAAACACCCCCACAACATGATGCTCCCACCAACATGTTTCACTGTAGGGATTGTATTGGGCAGGTGATGAGCAGTGCCTGGTTTTCTCCACATATACCGCTTAGAATTAACACCAAAAAGTTCAATCTTGGTCTCATCAGACCAGAGAATCTTATTTCTCATAGTCTGGGAGTCCTTCATGTGTTTTTTGGCAAACTCTATGCAGGCTTTCATGTGTCTTGCACTGAGGAGAGGCTTCCGTCGGGCCACTCTGCCATAAAGCCCCGACTGGTGGAGGGCTGCAGTGATAGTTGACTTTGTGGAACTTTCTCCCATCTCCCTACTGCATCTCTGGAGCTCAGCCACAGTGATCTTTGGGTTCTTCTTTACCTCTCTCACCAAGACTCTTCTCCCACGATTGCTCAGTTTGGTTGGACGGCCAGGTCTAGGAAGAGTTCTGGTCGTCCCAAACTTTTTCCATTTGAGGATTATGGAGGCCACTGTACTCTTAGGAATCTTGAGTGCTGCAGAAATTCTTTTGTAACCTTGGCCAGATCTGTGCCTTGCCACAATTCTGTCTCTGAGCTCCTTGGGCAGTTCCTTCGACCTCATGATTCTCATTTGCTCTGACATGCACTGTGAGCTGTAAGGTCTTATATAGACAGGTGTGTGCCTTTCCTAATCAAGTCCAATCAGTTTAATTAAACACAGCTGGACTCCAATGAAGGAGCAGAACCATCTCAAGGAGGATCAGAAGAAATGGACAGCATGTGAGTTAAATATGAGTGTCACTGCAAAGGGTCTGAATACTTATGACCATGTGATATTTCAGTTTTTCTTTTTTAATAAATTTGCAAAAATTTCTACATTTCTGTTTTTTTCTGTCAAGATGGGGTGCTGAGTGTACATTAATGAGAAATAAAATGAACTTTTTTGATTTTGGCAAATGGCTGCAATGACACAAAGAGTGAAAAAATTAAAGGGGTCTGAATACTTTCTGTACCCACTGTATATGTTTTTGGACTGTGGGAGGAAACCAGAGTACCTGGAGAAAACCCACACAAGCACAGGGAGAACATGCAAACTCCACAAAGAAAGGCCCCTGATGGGTTTCAAACCAGGAACCTTTTTGATGTGAGGCAGCAGTGCAAACCACTCACCCACCATGCTGTCCAATTGATTAAACTATCTAAAACAAACAACCAACTAAAAAAAAAAAAAAAAAAAAAAAATCAAAATCAAAAAGCTTTTGGTGAGAACTAAGAGGTACATAGAGGTTTGTAACTTTTATTTGATGTCTCAAACAGCCCAATAATTTTCTGTGCATCTTTTGGGGAAATTGATTTTTAACAGACTATTTAAAAGTTGCATTCAATTTGCTTACAGATAGACACCAATCAGTTATAACACTGTAACCACTGGCAGGTAAAACGAATAGCATGGATTATCTCATTACACTGGGTGGGGCACATTAGACAGCTAGTGAACATTTAGTCCCTGAAGTTGATGTGTCTGAAGCAGGAAAAACACACAGGTACAAGGATCAGAGTGACAGACTCCCTGATGACATACTGCAGGTTAAACTTTCATCCTTTTCATTTTCTTTCAATCTTTGTACATTGGTATCTATGAAGAGAAACATTCAGCAATTATAGTGGTGACATTACAACTCCCGTGTACACACTATTAGACAGGTGGTCATAATGTTATGTCTGACTACATTTTTAACACTGTACATTAAAGTAAACACTGAAGCATCCTGAAAACATGTTATTCTAATGCAGTAAACCCCGTTATTACAGTAACTCTTAGGAGAAATCTTATTAGCTTTGGTAACCCTCCCCCATACTTCTCATGTTGCACAATCACTTGGGTTCATAAGCTGGTGAGTTACATTTACAGCACTGTACTGCCCTCTGATGTCTTTGTGCTCCTTCAGGACTCCTGTCATTTGGAGTGAAAGAGTCGGCCTGGGTCAATAAGGTCTTCACCTCAGTCAACGTGCTTGTACTCTTGTTCGTCATCATCTCCGGCTTTGTCAAAGGAGACGTACACAACTGGAAGATAGCTGAAGAATCCCTCATAAATATCACCATAGTTACAAGGTAACTGTTAATATCCTAATTGCATAGTCTGCACGTAGTATGTGGTACACACCCAAAAATGGTAGGTGGTCTTATACTTGTATAGCTCTTTTCTACACTCAAGTGCACTCAAAGCGCTTTTACACTATTTTGCCCATTCACTCAAACAATCACTCACACACTCTTACACTGGTAGAAAAGTTCAGTGTCTTGGGGTTCAGTGTCTTGCCCAAGGACACTTCAACAAGTGGACTAGTGAAGCCAGAGGTCACACCACCAACCCTTTGGTTCATGGCTGACCTGCTCTACCACCTGAGCGACAGCCACCCTAATCTGATTAATAAAGCCAGTAAAATAGAGGTTAACACCAAACATCACAGGAACAGTAAAACAGGTAAACTCTGGTTAATAATACTCACACATTTTGGTACTACTACTGAATTTACAAATTGGACACATATTTCTTATTTAATGAACAGCATGACTTTCAGTGTCATTGTCATCGGTTCTAGTGCTGTTATAAAATGACATGTTTCAGGAACTTGTCAGTGACGGCCAACGTGAGCAGTGATTATGGAGTTGGAGGTTTTATGCCCTACGGCTTCAGTGGGACATTAGCTGGAGCTGCCACCTGCTTTTATGCATTTGTTGGATTTGACTGCATTGCAACAACAGGTGAGACGCTGACATGTTATGATCTGTTATGATATGTGATTTAATAGCTTCATCAGAAAAATGTAATAATACCTCTACATGTGTGTAACAGGCGAGGAGGTGATGAACCCTCAGAGAGCCATTCCCATCGGCATTGTGGTGTCTCTGACCGTGTGTTTCCTGGCGTACTTTGGCGTGTCAGCTGCACTCACTCTGATGATGCCCTACTACCTGTTGGATGAGAAGAGCCCTCTGCCCATGGCCATTGAGTATGTGGAGTGGGGCCCTGCCAAATATGTGGTCGCTGTGGGTTCACTGTGTGCCCTGTCTACCAGGTAACCACTGGATTTGCTTTTGTAAGATAAGTTGTAAAGAAATCAATAGTTATGGTAGATGGAAGCATTTAGGTTTAATTTCTGATTGATGTGCAAGTGATTAATGGGATATCTGAGATCTGGTCAAAATTTTGACCAGATCTACATCTATGTCTTGTTATGGGATTGATTTCTGTTGTAATGGGCTCTACACATAATTCTCTTTTTTATGAGATACCTGCATGAACCTTATAATATACTGTTTATAATTAAAGCATCATATGAAAAGGCTTGTTTGTATATTGGTGTGACTTAATTATGTCTTTCTTTCCTGAGGGTAAGTTTTACAAGTTCCTGTTCAGGTTTCTATAGGCAAAAACTGGTGGATGACGTTACTTTCCACTTAAGTTCTGAATCAATTCATTTTTCCTGGAATCAGTGCATATGCTGTTACTTTTCCAAATGGTTCTGCAATGCAGCTAGTTGCTTTCACATTTTTTATCATCTGTGAAACTACTTTAATTCACATTTCCCTGCTTTTATATGTTTAAAAGGAACATACAAGCTTCTGGGAAATCAAATCAAAAGTTTATAAATTTAGTATTATTAAAGACATGGGGTGTCCTCAATGGTCCCAGTGGGTAAAAAAAGGCATCAGTGACGTGTAATTCTCCTCTGAGCAGTAGGTGTCTCATTCATTTGACTTCAGGTAAATGAATAAAAAATGAGGAATATGATGATGGAATTGTTACCAGCAGGAAAGAAAGACACTCATTGACTTTGATCGTGCTGTGAAGCTTTGATGATGTGACTGTAGCTGTATGTGTGTGTTGTATTTGGGGTGCTTGACTAACGTGTTGGTCTTGCATGTCTCTGCTGTCTCATGCAGTCTGCTGGGCTCCATTTTCCCTATGCCTCGTGTAATCTATGCTATGGCAGACGATGGGGTGCTTTTCAAAACCTTAGCCCGAATCAATCCTAAGACGAAGACCCCACTTATTGCCACTATGAGCTCCGGTGTAATAGCAGGTGAGAGTCAGGAAGCGTCCACTGAGATCACTCCTGCTAATCTTTCTCCACCAATCAACTGTGAAAGACACAATCAAAGATGCAGCTGATTCATTGATCATAAGTTGATTCTCATGCCCCTTGTATTCATAAAATGAAGCCATTCTGAAACTGAACCGCCTATGCTTCAAATGATCCAGTTTGTATGAGGTTTGTACTCCACATACTGTACATGTTGTTCTTTCACAGTTGTGCAGGTGTCATATTTTCTTTCCCAGAATGCCCTCAACTTAACCATGAACCCTCTTCTCCCTAGCCTGTTGGGCTCCATGTTCCCTCTGCCACGCATTCTCTTTGCCATGGCACGAGATGGTATTCTGTTCAAATTTATGTCCAAAGTGAGTAAGCGCCAGTCGCCTGTGGCTGCCACCATGGCAGCAGGTACCACTGCGGGTAAGCTCTCAAGATAGGGACTCGCCTCTCATGCGATTCATTTTGGCTTTTTAATTATTATTTTTGCACAAATCATCAGGTGGTGGTGGTGACTGCATGTTAAACTTGGTGGTGTTCTTAAAAGCATGTTGCAAAATCATTACACTCATTCAGTAAGATCAACTAGCTGTAAAAGAGAATAAACCACTGGAATGTTTTCAATGCAATTTAAGACTAGAGTTCTTTCATTACAGTAGATTTTTTATCAATGTGGTGTGGTTTTGGAGTGGTTAGCACTGTTGCCTCACAGCAAGAAGGTCGTGGGTTCGCATCCCGGCCTTTCTGTGTGGAGTTTGCATGTTCTCCCTGTGCTTGCGTGGGTTTACTCCGGGTACTCTGGTTTCCTCCCACAGTCCAAAAACATGCATGTTAGGTTGATTGGTGACTCTAAAATTGCCCATAGGAGTGAGTGTGAGTGTGTGAGGTTGTCTGTCTTTGTGTGTCTATATGTGGCCCTGTGATGGACTGGTGACCTGTCCAGGGTGTACCCCTGCCTTCCACCCGAGAGAGAGCTGGGATAGGCTCCAGCAGATCCCCGTGACCCTGAGCCAGGAAAAGCGGGTATAGAAGATGGATGGATGGATGGATGGTGTGGTTTTAGGAATGCAAGCTCAGGAGAATAACCCCATGATAATGCATGGTAATTCCCTGGCCTGTCATCAGATTTTAATTTGTTAAAAAAATGTCTGTAAATGTTAAAATGCTTTCTATGATGCTGCAAGTGGTAAACACTACACCTGCTGTGGCATTTTTATTGTGAGATTTTACTGTAGCATACTAATTGAAGGTACTCATACAACGTTAAGAATATCTACTTTTAAAGCTTTCTGCTGCTGCATCATGCTCACTGTGCTCTGGTGTTGGGGCCAAGATCAACAGGATGAATGACTTGGTAAAGTGGCTGGCAGATGTGAACCCTGGGTAGGGTTCACTACAGCACACCACAGGTCATGTATTAAACGCCTGACAGCACAGTGCAGGAGGTTCTTTCTTTGTTTTTTGTTTTTCTTTGGATATGCTGTGATGTGCAGCAGACATACCACTGCTCTGTTTGAAAGTGTGCTGCTGAGATATCAGACAGGGAAGAGTACATCAAACAGCACTTGGTGTGGAGGCAACTACAGATGTCAGTCCTGGGAAATACAGTATTTAGCTCTTTTTTTGTCTCTGCATGACATTTAATTTGCATCAGTTCGTGCTCATGTGTATTTGGATGGTGGATAGGGCATTTGATAACAGCTCCCATTGGTGTTGGCAAGAATGTTAATGGTGTAACACTGTTTGCACATGTGAATTGTTTTTCTGTGTTTTGTGAAAATGACACTACAGAACCCTGAGATGCTTGTATTTATTATAACTATTCTTTTAAAGGTAAAAGTGTTAATTGTATTTATTTGCTCACTGTAGCCGTCATGGCTTTCCTGTTTGACCTGAAAGCCCTGGTTGACATGATGTCCATTGGAACACTGCTGGCCTACTCGCTGGTTGCTGTGTGTGTGCTGATTCTCAGGTGGGTGCATTTATAGATAACAAGTCCAACATTATCACTTGAAGGGAAACTTGTTGCCACATTGTGAAACAACTTCTCTAAGTGCTTTTCCAAAACCCACAGGTATGATTACCCTGTTGCCCTGTGAAACATACTCTATATGTTACATCACACTGGTGATGTAAGAGCTGTGAATGCTCCCATTGTATAAATGAGAAGTGGCTGTCTGAGTGTATTAAGCTGTTTATTTAGGTTTCTGTAGTTTCAAAACTCTGAACATGCTGTACATTTTGCACCAAGGAGAGTCCTCACCAGAGCCCCAGTAAACACAGAGCCAGTGTGTCTTTCCTGGATGTAACTGAATTTATAGATTTAGATTTATAGACAGCTGGTTTGTTGGGAAAAATAAAATGTCTTTAAACACACTCCAAGTAGTTTGTATAAGATAAGGTTGCACTATATATAACCAGAGAGTATTTTGAGACACTGACACGCTCTTCTTCTTCTCCTTTTGGCTACTCCCTTCAGGGGTCACCACAGCGAATCATCCACCTCCATTTAACCCTATCCTGTGTATTCTCCTCACCCACACCAACTATCCTCATGTCCTCCTTCACTACATCCAAGAACCTCCTCTTTGGTCTTCCTCTAGGCCTCCTTCCCGGCAGCTCTAACCTCAGCATCCTTTTACCAATATATTCACTGTCCCTCCTCTGAACATGTCCAAACCATCTCAATCTGGCTTCCCTGGCTTTTTCTCCAAAACATCTAACATGAGCTGTCCCTCTGATGTACTCATTCCTGATCCTATCCATCCTCGTCACTCCCAGAGAGAACCTTGACATCTTCAGCTCTGCTACCTCCATCTCTGCCTCCTGTCTTTTTCTCAGTGCCACTGTCTCTAAACCAGACAACACTGCTGGTCTCACCACTGTCTTGTCCACCTTTCCTTTCATTCTTGCTGACACTCTTTTGTCACACATCACACCTGACACTTTCCTCCACCCGTTCCAACCTGCTTGCACACGTCTCTTCACTTCTTTTCCACACTCTCTGTTGCTCTGGACTGTAGGACACTAGGTACTTAAAATCCTCCACCTTGTTCACCTCTACTCCCTGTAACCTCACCGTTCTACTTGAGTCCCTCTCATTTACACACATGTACTCTGTTTTACTGCGGCTAACCTTCATTCCTTGGTGCAGTCCCACCTCCACCTTGAACTCCTCTGTCACCCCTACAGCACACCTCACCACTGTCTTACAGCTCTCATACATGTCCTGCACCACTTGAACATACTTCTTTGCCACTCCAGACACAATGCAGCTCCTTCTGGCCTTCTCTGTACTTCTCCATCAGCATTCTCAAAGCAAATATTGCATCTGTGGTTCTCTTTCTTGGCATGAAACCATACTGCTGCTCACAAATGCTCACTTCTGACCTCAGCCTAGCCTCCACTACTGTTTCCCATAACTTCATTGTGTGACTCATCAGCTTTATTCCTCTGTAGTTTCCACAACTCTGCACGTCTCCCTTGTTCTTAAAGATGGGCACCAGTACACTTCTCCTCCATTCCTCAGGCATCCTCTCACTCTCCAAGAGCTTAAGTAGCCCAGTCAAAAACTCTACTGTCACCTCTCCTAAACACTTCCATACCTCCACATGTATGTCATCAGCACCAACTGCCTTCACCAACTACTCTTCATCTTCTTCAACGCCTTCCTCACTTCATCCTTACTGATCTTTGCTACTTCCTGCTCCACAACAGTCACCTCTTCTACTCTGTGCTCTCTAACATTTTCCTCATTCATCAACTCTTCAAAGTATTCCTTCCATCTTTCCATCACACTTGTGGCACCTGTCAACACATTTCCATCCCTGTCCTTGATCACCCTAACCTGCTGCACATCCTTCCCATCTCTGTCTCTCTGCCTCACCAACCTGTACAAATCCACCTCTCCCTCCTTAGTGTCCAACTGATCATACAAATCCTCATACGTCCTTTGTTTGGCCTTTGCCACCTCTACCTTCACTTTATGCTGCATCTCCCTGTACTCCTGTCTGTTCTCTTCTGTCCTCTCAGTGTCCCACTTCTTCTTAAATAACTTTTTCCTCTTAACACACTCCTGAACTTCCTCATTCCACCACCAAGTCTCCTTATCTGCTTTCCTCTTTCCAGATGACACACCAAGTACCCTCCTACCTGTCTCTCTGATCACTTTAGCTGTAGCTGTCCAGTCATTTTGAAGAACCTCCTGACCTCCCAGAGCCTGTTTCAGCTCCTCCCTGAAAGCCACACAACACTCTTCCTTTTTCAACTTCCACCACTTGGTCCTCTGCTCTGCCCTTGTCCTCTTCATCTTCCTCACCACCAGAGTCATCCTACACACCACCATCCTATGCTGTCTGGCTACACTCTCCCCAGCCACTACTTTGCAGTCACTGATCTCTTTCAGGTTGAAACGTCTGCACAAGATGTAATCAACTTGTGTGCTCCTGCCTCCACTCTTATATGTCACCCTATGCTCCTCTCTTTTCTGGAAAAATGTGTTCACTACAGCCATTTCCATCCTTTTTGCATCAGACCATCAGTCCTTCTGCATTCCTGTCCTGCATACCAAACTTACCCATCACTTCCTCATCACCTCTGTTTCCCTCACCAACATGTCCGTTGAAGTCTGCCCCAGTCACCACTCTCTCACCACTAGGGATACCCTGAATCACTTCATCCATCTCCCTCCAGAATTTCTCCTTCTCTTCTAACTCACATCCTACCTGTGGGGCATAACCACTGACAACATTCAACATCACACCTTCAACTTCCAGCTTCAGACTCATCACCCTATCTGACACTCTCTTCACCTCCAGAACTTTTCTAGCAAACTCCTCCTTCAGGATAACTCCTACTCCATTCCTCTTTCCATCCACACCATGATAGAACAGCTTGAACCCTGCTCCTAATCTATAGGCCTTGCTACCTTTCCACCTGGTCTCCTGAACACACAAGATATCCACCTTTCTTCTCTCCATCATATCAGCCAACTCTCTAGTTTTCCCTGACAAAGTCCCTACATTCAAAGTCCCTGCTAAGTCCTACACTCCTGCCCTTCCTCTTCTCTCTTTGCCTATGAACACGCCTTCCTCCTCTCCTTCTTCGACCAACAGTAGACCAATTTCCACTGGCTCCCTGTAGCTCAACAGCACCAGTGGCAGTTGTTGTTAACCCGGGCCACGACTGATCTGGTATGGAAGTCATATTTGTGATTCGCATGTTTGATTTGGCTTAAATTTTATGTTGGATGCCCTTCCTGACACAACCCTCCGCATTTACCTGGACTTGGGACCGGCACATGAAGACACTGGATTGTGCCCCCCTTGTGGTTGCATTGAGACACTGAAACACTGAAGGTTCTATTTAGAGGAAAAGAGTGTGGCTTTTTTGGGGTTTATTTATGACCTTTTGTCCCTTTTATGCCCTTTTTCTTCAGGTACCAGCCTGATGGAGCGCTGGAGCGGCGTGCAGGTACCAGTGAAAGGGACTACCTGTCCTCTGAGGAAGGTGAGTCGGACCTGACGGAGTCCGAGTCTCACCTCAACATGCTAAGAGGTGGCAGCTCTACCCTGCAGACTGTCCTGCACCCTCCTGTCTCACCCTCTGAGCATTCATCCTTTGTGGTCAACTTGTCCATCAGTGTGCTAGGTAGGAAAGCCACATGCACATTCTTACCACATGCTCTCTCTGCTGTCTATTTACAAGTCAGCACTAAGAATGTTCTCAAACCACAGTGCTGATAGTGTGCATCGTCAGCTATCTCACCACATACCACATTGACTCCATCCTTGTTATGGAAGTGTAGATCCTGGCACTGCTGTCTGCATGCCTCCTCATCTTCACAGGCTGCACCTTCATGGTCTGCAGGCAGCCTCAGACGAGTAAGAAGGTTTCCTTCATGGTGTGTAGCAGCCCAAAAAAAAAATCATTTTCTCACCAGGTTCTGCAAAAATGGTATTGGTTAGATCTAACACACCAGAATTGATGGTAGGCTTTGTGCTTATTACCACCGCAGGTGCCCCTACTTCCATTTCTGCCCATTCTGAGCATATTTGTCAATATTTACCTCATGGTTCAGCTGAGTGGAGATACCTGGATACGATTCTCTGTGTGGATGGCTGTGGGTGAGTGTCTTTTAACTGCAGCTCCCATCATTTATGGTTCATTATAATAATAAAAAAAGAAGAAGAAAATAGAAAAAATAATAAAAATACAATACTTTGACATTTTGAGAAACATGTTTATTTAACAAGTTAGATATACATCTCTCTAATTAGATGGTAAGATTAACATAAAGGATGGAAGTAGGGAGAAATACGATTTAATGTGTTTGCAGGTGTTATTTGGGATCTCATATCTCTTCCAACACTCTCTCAGGTTTCCTGATCTACTTTGGCTACGGCATGTGGCACAGTGTGGAGCGCCAGCGTCAGCTGCAGGCTCCATTAAACAGCAGCAGCATACAGGAAAACAGCAAGACCAGCAGGGAGAAGTCAGTTGGGGTTGGTGCAGTAGGAAAAGAACATAAGCATTTCATCTGCACAGAAAAGACCAGCCAGTGTTAGAGTCTACCAGCTCATCTACAGACTCTGTGAGGCAACAGACACACAAGAGCACCCAGCAGCTCTGCCTCAATGCACCTGTACATACAGCTTCATAAGCACATTTACTCTGTAAAGGCAGCATCATCTGCAGTCACATGGCATGCAGCCACTCTGTGACTGTGATGGGCTGCATCCTGTAGGGGCTTTACAGACAAGCATGGAGGCAGAACTGAACAGACAGGTGGAGCACAAGGTCATTTAAACACTGAAAGTCTGCAGCAATAAGTTTTTCTGTTTCTGTTGTTTCGGATCAGTTTTGCATTTTAAGCAGGTCTGTACAGGCAAGTTGTTAAATGTTAAATCTTTCCAAACCATTCAACGTGTTGTCCGTTAGCTATTCTAACTATATTTTAGCACCGTTTTGTGCATAATTGTTTTGTATGTGAAACTGTATAGATCATAAAGACACTGCCACATTTAGTACAATATACTGTACAATCTAATAGATAGTTTTATATGTCATGACAACTCAGAAAGATAGCTCAATTCATGTGGGAAATTTCAGTATATCTACAGTCCTGTAAGTATTATAATTCATATCAAACTTTACTGTAGTTATCATGGTAGCTGTAGTTGTTCTGGATATTCAGCAGAGGTTTACTTTACATGTTTACTTGGGTATGTTATATCTAAATGAAATCTGAATATGGAAATTGTTATTTCATACAGAAGCTAACTCAAAGTTTTTGTAGTTTCTTTTTTCATTCTCAGATTATGAGTTGCTGTAGTTCCTGTCTGATATTTTGAGCTAGTTTGATACAGATGATACCGTTAAAGTATTATACTGTGTACAGCTGGACATTTTCTTGCTACTTCTTTCAGATGAAATGGGCATTTTCTTTCATGTTCAGTGTCTTACTTCAAATACTGGGATTGGATTTGTTCTCTGACCAGTTTGAAGAGACTTTTTCTGTGGAACTGTGTGAAGATTCAGTAGTAAAATGCAGGAGCCTCCTGTGTCTTTCTTTGAATTGTAAAACTCATTGAGCTGTAGTTCACAGTAGAAATGCATGTCCTGGTTAAGCGTTCTAGTGGTGAGATACTGAGGCTGTAGGATGCTGGTTGCAGGAGTGATGTGGGTGTCACTCTCGACTGAACCTCTACGTTAACAGTGTAGAGTCTCCCAACACTGTTACAGGATAAAGTACATACACTAGAAGTAACTATGCTGTCATGATGTGGTGTCACTTGTTAACTGCAAAAACACAGTAACTGTACTATCCCGTCAGTTTACCCTGTACATAAGTGGAATAGATGATGGATTTATGTTTGTGTAGGCAGTGCCACCATGTGGCCAATGAAAACACCAGAGCTATAATACAAATTTTTTTCATCACATATCCATCCAAATAGGCCACCGCTGCTAGAAAAAAAGCCACGGCCTGTGATCGTTGTACGTCTTGAACACATTATGTAGATTTATGTATGGATTGATAATTCAACCATCAAAAACATGATACATTTAATCCAGAGGTGTGAAGGAAGAGAAAGTCAGACTCTAATTCACATCTCTAAATCAAACTCAAACCAAGATCAAATACTTCTGGGCAATATTTGGATTAAAAGTGATAGCTGCCATTGGCCAAATATTATGCTTTTCCATTTGAAGTTATACCTGGGACCAGTTTAAATGTTAAATTTTGAGTTAATGACTTTAATGGAATATTGCAGTTCTGGCAGAGGAGTCCACTCTGCCTACTTTTGCCTAAAATCATTAAAATATAAATGAAAGGGCACTGTACTACAATTCAATTCAATTCATTTCAATTTTATTTGTATAGCGCCAAATCACAATACAATCATCTCAAGGTACTTTACAAAAAACAAAAAACAAAAAAACCCCAACAAATCCCTTATGAGCAGCACTTGGTGACAGTGGAGAGGAAAATCTCCCTTTAACAGAAGAAGAAACCTCCAGCAGAACCAGGATCAGTTTGGGCGGCCATCTGCCATAAAAATGTATTAACTGAAGATTTCCTTCAGCACCACATACTTGTATAACCGCTCATTCATATGTATTTGTTGTATTTAATGTACTAAATGCTAAGCCTTCTTTGATAAATGTTGCGCATCCCCCTCCTTGTTTATTGTTCCTATCACATCTCACTGAATTGTACCCTTGGATTACAAAATCTAAGTGTGGTTCTAACCATGTTTGTTGAACACATATGATATCAGGTGCAACCTGTAATTCATGAATATACTTTTTAAATTCGTGTCCATTTGCAATCAGACTTCTATCATTCCACTGAAGAATGTGGATTACCATTATGGTTTAGACATAGTTTGTCTTCACATTTTAGTGGGTTCAGCATTTCATATATTTTATCTCCCTCCATGCTTGTAATCCCTAAATAATCCTTTGTAGCATTAACTGTCTCAACTCTCTTCCTTCCATCAATTTGTTGCACAGCTGCATAAGCCACTTTGCAGATAAACATGACAAAATTAGCTCTTATCTACAACCATAGTTCCCTCTTTCACCTTGCACCTTTGTGGCCATGACTGATATGCTATGTTTCCTCTCATGACGTTATTACGTTATTACACTGGAGTGTAGTGTGTTTTTTGTGTATTTGAATGACAATAATTCAATTCAATTCAATTCAATTTTATTTGTATAGCGCCAAATCACAATACAAATCATCTCAAGGCACTTTACAAAAACTAAAACTAAAAACCCAACAATTCCCTTATGAGCAGCACTTGGCGACAGTGGAGAGGAAAAAACTCCCTTTAACGGAAGAAAAAAACCTCCAGCAGAACCAGGCTCAGTTTGGGCGGCCATCTGCCTCGACCGGTTGGGGTGAGTGGATAGAGCAGAGAGAAAAGAACAGCAACAATAAACAACAAATAGACACTGCAAGTTGGTGGGGCCAGTAACTGCACATCAGCGATAAACAGCTCCAGGACCAGGGACACCTGCAGAAGGTACAGAGAGAGAGAGAGAGAGAGGGAGGGAGAGAGCACAAACTAGGGGAGAGAGAGAGCACAAGGTTAGTAACATTAGTACAATAGTACATACAACTAACAGATCTTAGATACAGGATCTTTAGACAATAGAGTGACTTCAGTCAGATGTGTGTCTTGTATCTCTTTATTCTGTTCAGTGTGTGTATTTTGCATCTAACCTTTTTTTTGCTGTCTAGTCATGCAAAGTAGCCTGCTCCTCCCTCCTGGTGCTCAGGGCGTGTCTTTCTCTGTGGGCAGCTCTTGGCCCAGTGTCCTGCTTTTCCACAGACGTAGCCGTATTCATGATTACCTATCTGCTGTCTGCCAGGTCTCCGGCCACGACCTTGTCCCCGCCCCCTGCCCCGGCCATCAAGCCATAGCTTGTCCCCCTGAAAATAATAATATTATCACAGCTGTTTTTCGAACTTTCTTTTGTGCTTTTGCTCTTTGTTGGAGAACAGTGGTCATGATAAAAAAAGCATAATTTTTTGTATCTGTCAGGGCACAAGTTTGCCAACCAATCTGATGCTTTCACATAAATCCTGAAATTTCAGGTTTTGAAGCCACTAAAGAAGGTGTTTGTTAAAGAAGGCATTTTTTAGCTGCTGTGCACAAGGCCCATCCCCATTCTGTGCAGCACCTTCAGGTAGTGATATTCCATTGTGAGTGTTAAACATCTTTCAGTCTGTTAAAATAAGCCAGCACTCCCTCACTATCTTCTGCATAAGGAGATTGAGGCCGAGGCACAGGATCAGAAGGCACTGTGGGAGGTGATGTTGCTTCACCGCCAGCAGCCTCTTCTCCCTGGGTGTACGGAGGAAGCCGAGCCGGTGGTGGATTATTAGGATGAAGGTGGTCTATAGCATGACATTGTTTGTTCATCTGTAAATTCAACAGTTTGCCCTAAATACAATGTTGGTGAAGAGGCTTTTAACTATTTGCTTCTGTCTCTCTTCTCCTTTCTTTCTTTCTTTCTTTCCCTCTCTGTCTACTCTGCCTCCTTTAACCATTCCTGTGCTGCAAACAGCCCTTCTTTTCTCTGATCCTTCTGATTTCCCTTAGTCTTACTCTTTATGTCATTTACTAAGTTTCTACACTCCTCACAGTTTAACTTCCCGAAAAACCGTATTTATTTTTCCATTTTTCTAATTCTTCTATGTTTCTACGATCCTTTTGATGCATCAATTTTGCGTCACCGGTGACTAGTTCTTCTAATTTAGTATTATTACCCATTTTATTTCCTTATATTCAGTTACTATTTGTTTTTACTCACTGCTATTTATTTTATTTATTTATTTTTTATTATTGTAATTATTATAGGCCTACACTTATTATTTTAACAGGCTCCTCACCCCCCCGGCCCCGCAAAGTCCTGGGTGCCTGAAAGGATGTCATGGTCTAGGCCTAGGTTCATAGGCCATGGTTCTGGGATGGGCTGGATTTACTGTGTTCAATACAGGAGTCGATTTGGCCTATCTTCTTTGAAGCCCTTCCCAATATTAGCCAGATCAGGTCTAACCTCACTCAAAGTTCGTGAGGGCGAAGGGGCAGGTACACAATGTGTCAGGTGGTGCCAATTTGCTCCAGCCTTGCCTTTTACCTGAACCGAGTTGGAAGTTGACTCCACCACTTCAAAGGGTCCAGTCCACCTGGGTTCAGCCCACTTTGTCTTGTGGACCTTCACTCGTACTCAGTCCCCTACCTTTACAGCTGGAGTTGACTCAGGAGTTGCCGGCTGGTCCCCTTCAGCTCTGGAAGATCCCTGGGAGGCTTCTCTCAGCTGACGTTGGGCCAACGGCCAACATCTACTTGTCTCTTTTTTTTTTTTTTCTGCTACACTCCTCACTTTTTCCTCCTGTCCCTTCACTCTGTTAGAACACACACACACATACACTCTTAGAGTTCTATTGCAAGATTTCTTGAACTAATGTCATTTACCAGCTTAGTACATGCCAAATATACACAGCCAAACAGCAATTTTAGGACACACACTTCTCCGTGCTACTGCAACAGACAGAGGGTTTGGTTTCCGTTAGGTTCCCACAGGTACAGTCCAGGTGACTTTTCGTGCTCAGGACACTGTCAGTGTTTAAACACTTTACACAAAACAAACAATATAGCACAAAAATACCTTTGTTCTTTTACTCTTTTTTCACACACTTCTAACTCTTATGGAGTTTCAGTATGCTTTTTGCGTATTCAATTTGGGTCTTTAAGGGTGAACCACACCCTAGGGCCTCCAACCCGAATGTTTTACTCAACACATCTGCCAAGAGGGCCTCCAAACCCAGTTCATTAATTTTAGGTGGACCTGATCCCCACCAGGGCCTCTAAACCCAGTCTTTGTTTTCTCCGTCGAGAAAACGGTCGCCAAACCGGAGGCTTTCACTTTTTTCCGTTACGCTTACTTATTCTTTACTCTTATTTATTCTTTTAACTTCAATACTTTTACTTCAAACTTCTTTTCTTTACTTCTTATTTTCAATTATTCTTTAAAGTAAATGCTTTATTCAGCAATTTATTAAATTTGGGTAGACGTCTGGTTTACCTCTGACACCTGACAACTTTAGAATGTTCAATTACAGACTTTTGATATAAACAGGCATCTGCTCACCTTTTTATGTTGGCCAACAAGTTGGGTGTCAAAGTAAGCCGACCGTCCTTCTCCTTCACCGATCATGTCGGGGTCACCAAATTGTTGGAACAGGTATTCAACTCCCGTGTTCCGCGCATCCGTTTAATCGATGAGACTGGAGAAGATCTTTCTTGGTCAAATAATTGTGTTTTGTTAAACATTCACTGAATAAAGCATTACAGAGCTCTGGGTCAGACTGTCCCTAACACCGACAGTGTTCTCTGTCAGTTCACGAGATCTGACTCCCTGACTCCTCCTCGACCCAGCATTATGTTCAATTTTGAATGTTATGCAAGAGCTTCAGTTCTTTCTTTGTGTTGATTGGTCCTCCCTTGGGCATTCCTTGACTTCCACGTTGCTGTTGCCAACTTCTGTTGCTCCTGGGTGTGGTTTCTGTTTCTGAGACAGACACTCACAAACACAAGCCGCATCTGGTTATAACTGTCACCCTGCTCTATAATACTGTACTTCTCCAAATCCCCTTTGACCTTTTACACTCCCTTTAGTCATCACACTAGAACCTAAACTGATTCATTTGTATTGTAATCATCACACAGGCCTTTATTTAATCCCAACATCTGCTAATAAAGATTTTCTACAGTCAGTCAGAGAATCACAAGACCCCCCATCAATAATCCATCCATCCATCCATTTTCTATACCCCCTTATTCCTTAACAAGGGTCACGGGGATTTGCTGGAGCCTGTCCCAGCTCTCTTTTGGGCGGAAGGCAGGGGTACACCCTGGACAGGTCACCAGTCCATCACAGGGCCACATACAGACACACAAAGACAACCTTACACACTCACACTCACTCCTATGGGCAATTTAGAGTCATCAATCAACCCGACATGCATGTTTTGGGACTGTGGGAGGAAACCGGAGTAAGGCAAGGCAAGGCAAGGCAAGTTTATTTATATAACACAATTCATACACAGAGTAATTCAAAGTGCTTTACAGAAATAAAAGACATAAGCAAGAATAAAAAATAAAAAGGCATGCCACCACTTTGTCACCATATTTGCCCCTTATGATATCGACTATCGGACCACGCTGACCCATATTTGTGGGTCCCCTACTTTCAGTTTGTCCCATCCCTGATGGACTAAAAGTACCTCAAAACAGACTATCTGCGGAGACGATCCTGAGTCCCGGACTCTTACATCTAGGATCGAGTAGACTACAGCTGGAGGTTCCAAACCCCTTATTTAGGTCTACAGCTGTTTAGACCCGTATTCTAAGGATAACACTAAAGCGCCAGGGTTCCTAACCCCTGAGTCCCTGACCCAATTGGCTTTAGATCAAAGGTTCCCATCCTAATCAACTTAGAGTACTGACCGTGAGTCCGATTGTCTCCCCTAACTGGACAAAAGTAGTGACAAGACAGTTTTAAAAAAATAATAATAATAATAATAAAAAGTACAGATAGATCGGTTTGGATAAAACACTGTCAGGGCTAGTCTGGTCATATGTTATATGCCACACTAAAAAGAAAGGTGTTTAGCTTGGACTTAAACATTGCCAGAGATGAGGCTTGTCTAACGTCATCAGGAAGACTATTCCAGGTTTTAGCTGCATAGAACTGAAACGCTGCTTCTCCCTGTTTAGTCCTGACTCTGGGCATGAGCAGAAGGCCTGTTCCTGATATTCTCAGAGTTCGAGATGGTTCATATGGCATTAGCATGTCAGAGATGTAACGTGGTGCTGAGCCATGAAGAGACTTATACACAAGCAGTGCTGTTTTGAAGTCTATTCTCTGAGAGACAGGAAGCCAGTGCAGAGATCTGAGAACAGGAGTAATGTGGTTGTACTTCCTGGTTCTAGTCAGGACCCGAGCAGCAACGTTCTGAATGTACTGTAGCTGCCTTACAGCTCATTTTGAGAGCCCCGTGAACAGGCCGTTACAGTAATCTAACCTGCTAGAGATAAAAGCATGGATGAGTCTCTCCAAGTCTGGCTTAGACATGATCCCTTTGATTCTGGCAATGTTTTTGAGATGATAAAATGCTGACGATGTTATCGATTTAATGTGGCTGTTAAAGTTCAAGTCTGAGTCCATGATTACCCCTAGATTTCCAACTTGATTTTTAAATTTTAGAGAAAGAGACTCGAGGTGACGGCTGACACTTTCTCTTTGTTTCTGAGGCCCAAAGATGATTATTTCAGTCTTGTCACTGTTTATTTGGAGAGAGTTGTTTTGCATCCACAGAGTGATCTGTTCAATACAGCGGCACAGTGAATCGACAGGTCCATATTCACCAGCTGTGAGTGAAATATACAGTAAATCTGAGTGTCATCTGCATAGTTATGGTAGGACACATTATTGCTGCGTATTAACTGGCCTAAAGGAAACACCTGAAGTACCTGAAGTAAACCCACGCAAGCACGGGGAGAACATGCAAACTCCACAAAGAAAGGCCCGTGATGGGTTTCAAACCAGGAACCTTCTTGCTGTGAGGCAGCAGTGCAAACCACTCCTCCACCAAGCCGTCCAATTGATTAAACTATTTAAAACAAACAACCAACTAAAAAAAAAAAAAAAAAAATCAAAATCAAAAATCACAGGAAATCACAGAAAGGCTGGGTTGCAAACCCAAAACCTTCTTGCTGTGAGGCAACAGTGCCTCACAGCAACAGAGAAAACAGAAGTTGTAATTGGGCCTAAAAACTTCAGAAATAGCTTTTCTAAAATTATAGCTACTTTAGATGGCATAGCCCTGGCTTCCAGCACTACTGTTAAAAACCTTGGAGTTATTTTTCATCAGGACATGTCTTTAAATTCACACATAAAACAAATCTCTAGAACTGCCTTCTTCCACTTGTACAATATTGCCAAAATTAGGAACATCATGTCTCAAAATGACACAGAAAAACTAGTCCATGCATTTGTTACCTCAAGGCTAGATTACTGTAACTCATTACTATCAGGATGTCCCAGTATCTTCATAAAAAGCCTCCAGTTAATCCAGAATGCTGCAGCCAGAGGTAACCCTGAAGCCAGCCCTTAGTTATGCTGCTATAGGCCTAGACTGCCCGAGGACCATTGGTGCACTGAGCTCCCCTACCCTAACCCTCTCCTCCCTCCTCACATGTACATTCCACCATTGAATGTCACTAACCTTGTGCTCTCTCTCTCCCCTAGTTTGTGCTCTCTCTCTCTCTGTTCTCTCTGTACCTTCTGCAGGTGTCCCTGGTCCTGGAGCTGTATATTGCTGATGTGCAGTTACTGGTCCCACCAACCTGCAGTGTCTATTTGTTGTTTATTGTTGCTGTTCTTTTCTCTCTCCTCTATTCTCTCATTCCAACCGCTTGAGGCAGATGGCCGCCCAAACTGATCCTGGTTCTGCTGGAGGTTTCTTCTTCTGTTAAAGGGAGTTTTTCCTCTCCACTGTCGCCAAGTGCTGCTCATAAGGGATTTGTTGTTTTTTTTTTTTGTTTTTTGTAAAGTACCTTGAGATGATTTGTATTGTGATTTGGCGCTATACAAATAAAATTGAATTGAATTGAATCCCTAGTGATATGCAGCAGAGCAGTGCAAAAAGCCAAGTTATTGTTTAATTTGCCTCTGGCTATGCTGAAGAATATGTTAATAGTTTTTGATTATCGAGAAAGAGTGGATGAGTGACCCAAAGAGTGGTCTGGTCCAGTGCAAACTCATGTCAGTGACTGTGATGATTGTTATTTCAGTTACCTGTAGCTGCTGTTGCAGTCCATGTGTTAGAGGCCTCTGTCAACGCCTTGTTGACACAGTGGTTAACAAACAAAGGTATCAGTCCATTTCACAGGATGACCAGGACCCTGAAACTCCTCCAGAGCCAATGAAGGAAGACCTGACTGTGACCTTCACCGACTGTGATAGATTTGTCTTAACCTCTGGACTACAATGACTCCAACACTGAAAGTTCTTACAGAAAGTGATGCTGTGATGACTGTTGGCCCATAAAGACAGAAAGTGATGACATTTGTTTCTACATGTTATAGGCCTATTACAGTATGATAATCATCTTAGGTTTGTGATCTTGCTTTGTTTTACTCTGCTAAACATTTTATCATAGTAGTTACGCTAAGCATAAACAGGAAGTTCATCCTCTGAGTCTATTTGTTAAAGAATTTACCTAACAAACGTGAATTTCAACTCATTTTTAGTTGAATCTGAATAGTTAACATTAAAATTACAGATTATCTTTAAAGGAATTTCATTCCAGTGGAAAATATCTGTCACATTTAAAAGATATTTTATATCTTTCTAGTCACATATAGGACTGGTGACCTGTCCAGGGTGTACCCCTGCCTTCCACCAGAGAGAGAGAGCTGGGATAGGCTCCAGCAGATCCCCGTGACCCTGAGCCAGGAAAAGCGGGTATAGAAGATGGATGGATGGATGGATAGTCACATATAGGGCTGTAGATATCTGAGATTTGAGTCTGACTAGTTAAAACTCCTTTCTGGATATCTTGTAAAGGTATGTACAAACACATGTAGATGTACAAATGTTTACTTGCTAGTCTGACTATCCACAATGTATTAACAGTCACAGTGCACTTTTAAATATCAAAAATGTCAGCCAGAAAATGCAAAAAGGTACAATCCAAACTTGAATATTAGTCAATGTAATTCATTTTATTTGGAAAATGGAAAAAGGAAGAAATCAAGAAAAGCTTCTCATCTTCATGTCATGGCTCAGTGCTGGTCTGGGGTCGTATTCATAACGTAGCTCAAACATTTCTAGCAAAGAGGCCTGATGTTTAGCAAACATGAGGATTTGAAGAATTTTGTTACTTTATGAATACGGCCCCTGGTTTACTGTGTTCAGGCAGTTCTACATGTCCATCTTTGTCATGCTATTGGCACCACCTCTCATGTATGACATGGTTGTCTATACATGGAAGTGGCTGAGAGGATGATGATGGTGTCTTGTCATCTTGTCAGGCCTGTCCAGGTGATGTGATGTTCCGTGGACAGCCAAGGGGCAGTCAGTCTTTGGGGGAACATTTGGGGCTTCCTCTGTGTCCACTGGGTGAACTGTGGCTGTGGCTGTCTTCATGCAGATTTTTTTTTCCACCCATGATTGTACCTTCTGCTGTACAGGCTTCTTTGCCTTTCTGAGCTGCACAGTAACGTCGCTGAGCTCCTTCTTTAGTCTGTCCACCTCCATCACCAAGTGATTTATTTCTTTAACGTAATAATTTCTCTCCTGGCCCAGATTTGCGTTTGCATTCTCAAGCTGCTTTTTCAAATTGTTAATTTCACTTCTGTTATTCTCATGAACTTTGACATGAGAGCCAATTTTTAGCTTCAGAAAGCTGATCTGATCCCGTAAGCTCGCTGTAGTTTCTGCATCAACTGGCACAATCTTCTCCTCGTCTATGTAGCGTCTTTTGAGACAGATGATTCTTTTTCTCAGTTTCTTGGGATCATGTATGACAGACGTGGAGGCCTGCAGGTCCTCCTTTACACGCAGCAGGAGTGTCTCCAGGTGTTGGCGTTGCTTCTTCAGATCTCTGCATGCATATCCACTGCTTTTCAGTTCCGCCTTTAACATTGTGATAGTCTCAGTATGAGATGTTAGTGTTTCCATGACATCACTGAGTTCAAAGGGTATATCTGTTTTGTTTGCCTTTCTCTCTGGAAGTTCCTTCTCTAGCTGCTCCATCTTGTTCTGTTTTTGGATTTGAGTGCTTTGCAGAGCCTTGGCTTTTCTTTCCTTATTATATTTTTTTTCTAACACTTTGTAGTCTTTTGTCAAAGCAGCTAGGTCTTTCTTATTTTTTGAAATCTCCTGATTTTTGATTTTAATAATGCCCTTTAATTCAGCCACCACTGCAGGCAGATTCTCCAGATTCTTCATCTGTGTAATTTTCTTTCTCAGTGATTCTGTCTCTGTTTCCAGGTTATTGATCGTCCGTTTATAGTGATATTCTTCTATCAGCCATGTTTCACTTTCTTCTTCAAAAGCTGCATTTTTTTCTCTCAGTTCTTCTTTCATTTCCATTAGCTGTTTTTTCAAATTTTCCTCTCTCTGCTGTAGATCTGCTTTTACGTTGTCCAGCTCACATTTGAACTCTTCAGCCTGTCTCAGAGCCTTCTCTGATTTCTCTTTTTCCAACTCCAGCTGCTTGTCAAAATCTATTTTCATTCTAGTTGTCCCACTTTTCATTTTCGCTAACATCTCTGCTATAAAGTGTTTTTGGCTGGTAACCTGCTCATTTAGTCTGTCTTGGAACTGCCCACTCAGCTTTTGGCACAGTTCTTCTTTCTCCTCCAAGTCTTCCTCCAGGATCACCTTTTGCAGGAGAACGGTTTGTAAATCCTCTTGGAGTGAATTGAATTTGATGGTCCCGTCCTCCTCCCTCTTGTTAGAGAGCTGTAGCTCTTTCTTTACAGCCTGGATGTCAGCCTTAAGAGACTCGATCTCCTCATTTTTCATATTAATTTCCTTTGACAAATAATCCATGAAAGACACACGTTCCTCCTCCAGGGTTTCCACCTCATATTTCAGGGTTGCCACCTGCTCCTGCAGGGATTCGATTGTTTCTTTGTTGTCCATAGTTTCTCTCGTTGTAGATCCGCTCTGTGCTGAACGACCGATTATTGTAGTATTATCTAGTACTCTGTCCAACTTCGGAGTTAAAAGGTTTATGTCGTACACGTGACGTCATCGCACACTGACGTCATTGCTTTGATGCCTCACTGTAAAAATAAACAATAGGCTTCACGTCGAACGTCACGTGATCAAACCGGAAACAGGTCTTACACGTCAGAGAATGCGGAAGTATAGGCTTCATGTGGGTTTCATACGATGACTTAGTTCGTTAAAGAACAATGTCTCTTTGGAGACCAGTTGAGCACCGGAAGTTGGAAAAGTTTCTGCCGCGGACCTCGATGCTCCGTCGTCAGTTTCAGCGTCAGTTTCTTCCAGTTCTCAAGCTGGAAGAAAAAGATGGATCCGTGATGGGGGACGTGACAGTCTGGGAGCTCAGAGGACTGCAGCGTTTGACAGGGGGAGCTGTGCTTGTGTTGTTCGCCTGGAACCAGTCCTCTCTACCGGCAGGCAGACCGAGTGTGTGGCCGAGAAGACCACGGCCAGAGGACGGTGAGCACGAAGAGCCGGACGCTGAATCGGTGCTTCAGTGTGTCTTCAATTCACGATGCTCGACCAGAACCATCGACCTTGGACACGGATGGTGAAAAGTGAGAGCGAAATGAGAAATGAAGCAGTCGTCACTTCTGGTCACTAGTGAATTGGTAAATGCCAGATTCAGTACATTTCTGTGACTTTGTCATTTAGATTCGCCCAGTTATTAAAGTCTGCATGCAGAAGTTTTCATGTTGACTTCTTAACCTTTAGGCAGCCAGTATGAAATGTTGTCTGACCTTTTTGACTGACCTTCTTAATGTGACTTGACCAAACCATCTTACCACACAGTCTACTTTAGCTGTTGCTGTTTGTGGTCATACCTCATGATGCTCATCAGCAGATGTGTTTAGTCCTGTTTTTAAAGTCAGAGGTTCACAGTTTGTGGACGACCACCGAAACACCAGTCAAGGAAACAATCCCAGCACAGTTATTTAGTGGCTGCTCTGTAGCATTTGATCATGATCAGTGAATTCAACTGAATGTTTTTAGTTTTAAGGACGAGCTTTGTCTGAACATCAACTCTCAGGCTCAGCTCTCATCACCTGTGTGTCCTTAACTATGAACTATTCAACCACTTCATATATTCATTCATACATGTTGTCCAGAAATGCATATTTCTTCATCATCACATGTTATTAAAGTCATCTGATTCCAGACTATGGTATACTGTGTATTCTGAATCAAATTGTTCCTGAGACGAGGTCTAGCGGCAGCAGAGGACCAGCATCGCTTGTTGCAGCTGCAAAAGCTAAAGCAGCTATCCCAGCTCCAGACTGAGCTACAGGACGCACACTCTGAAGCTGAAACATGGGTACTAGACATAATCTCAAGATTTGATGTCAGGGCATAGACCAGGTTTCTCAAAGACTGTGCTACCATCTTCTGTGTACATTCAGTTGTCCCTGTCTTCATGCAGGAAAGGAAGTGGAAGCATGTTCAGGAAACTGCAGCAAAAACAACACTCCAGCTGGGACAGATTAAGATGTTGACCCTCAACCTCTATGAAACGACAGGAGGCTGTGGATGTGAATGAGACAGAGGAACAGCTGGACAGGGTATGTGTTCAAACAGAGAAGAGAGGCTGACAAACAGCCAGAGACCCTGAAAATGATAATTACATACTGTTTCCTACTGTCTCCTTCTCAGATCAAGATCGTCATCCAGGACCACGAGGACAAACTGAAACAGTATCAAACTCTGCAGAGAAACAGTGATGGACAGAAAAGAAAACACAGCAAAAAGGGAATTTCAACAAAATAAAATAAAGAATCATAAGTGCAAAGAATAATTTATGAAAGACTTTTTTAATGGTAATAATTTAAATAGAGATTTTCAACAGGTCGCTCGACATGAACAGTGTTTATACAAATGACAGATGATTAGAGGAATGGGTTGTCAAATAAGAAGAGAGTGGGAACAGTATTATTAGATTTTAGCCTTGAATGTGATGGATCATTTCTTGGTTGTTAGATAAATTGAAACATTATCATTTCGCTTGTACTGCACTGAAGTAGATGAAGGAAAACAAAGCCTGTTATAAAGCATCAAGATATCAGCTAAAACAGAACCAATACTAACAGTGTGCATAAAAAACAACTATTGAACAGGTAGAAGATACAAAGCTTCTTGGAGTCACTGAGTAATAAATGATCATGGCCCAAATAAATAGACGATATTGTGGGCAAAGTGGGGAGAGGGAACTCTAGAGCTATGCCACTAGATGTCACTAGACAAGTTCTATGTGCTTTAGTTCTGTGACTGCTGGATTACTGTTTATTGATTTGGTCAATGAAGCAGCACGGTGGATTACTGGTTAGCACTGTTTGCATGTTCTCCCTGTGCTTGTGTGGGTTTTCTCCAGGTACTCTGGTTTCCTCCCACAGTCCAAAAACATGTATGTCAGGTTGATTGGTGACTCTAAATTGCCCATAGGAGTGAGTGTGAGTGTGTGAGGTTGTTGGTCTCTATGTGGCCCTGTGATGGACTGGTGACCTGTCCAGGGTGGACCCCTGCCTTTCACCCAAAGAGAGCTGGGATAGGCTCCAGCAGATCCCCACATTAAGGATGTAAATGGTAGATGGAGCAGATAATATTGAATGTCCTGTTACTGGGGACAGTTTTCAGTTTTTTGTCCAAAAATGGAGAAAAGGAAAGATACGGCAGCTCCATCACTGTGACGATTTGAGGGTTCTCAGATAAACAACCACTGGTGATCGGGTTAAACTCAACTTGGATCAGCGCAGAAGCCATAACTCTCGGGCCAGTTCCTCTAAGGAACGTACTATATCGCTCACCCAAAACACAGCGAACTTTAATAAAAGATAATTTTATTCTTAAGAAGATGATTAAAATATGGCGAATAGTCCGCAAAATAGAAGGGCTTGACTCCCACCTTTCACTTCTCACATACCTGCATAACAATCCAGATTTCCCCCCGGGGATGAATGACGGCCTAATACATTTGAGAGGCAAAGGAATACATGTCACCGGAGACTTAATGGAGAATAAACAGTTAATGACCTTTGAACAATTCACTGCAAAACATGATCGCAATAAGAAGTTTTTCAGTAGTGGCCTGATGGAAAGTGAGTCGGACTTGCAACCCAAAAAGTCACGGGTTCGCGTATCGGGTCTCAGGTCTGGCAGGAATTCGCCCTCAATACCATGACTGAGGTGAGACTGTCATGAGTGACCTTGAGCAAGGCACCAGACCCCAACTGCTCCCCGACACTGGCTGCCCACTGCTCCGGGTGTGCGTGCATGGTGTGTTTGTGTGTTCACTACTGTGTGTGCACTTTGGGTGGTAAGAGAATTTCCCCATTGTGGGACTAGTAAGGGAATTAAGCTAAGTCATAACAAAAAATCTCAGAGTCTATTCATGTGGCCTCTGCGTATCCCCAATGGAGGAACAATTAAATAAACTTACTTCATCTTGATCTGCATCCAAAATCTTTTATAGTATTTGGATAGGGCAAATACAGACAGCTCAGACAAAACTAGGGTGCTATGGGAAGAGGACCTTGAAGAAGAAATTCAGATAATTGATTGGGAAACCATACGTGAAATGCCTTCCTATTTGGCCAATAACTCTGCCTGGGAAATGCAGTTTAAAATAGTTCATCATCTGCACGTGACCCCTGTCCAAAGACATAAAGTAAACCCAAAACTCTCCAACCTCTGCAATAATTGTAAAAGTACAGTCGGATCCCTCATCCACTGTTTCTGGAGCTGCTCAAAAATACAACAATTCTGGACAGGCGTCCTACAGGAACTAGAGAACATTTTTTGTTGCTCATTACAAATAGGACCAATGACTTGTTTGCTTGGCATGAACCAGGAACTCCCGTCCCAGATTCCAAGGGACCCACCTTCTTCAAATCTTACTCCACTGTGCCCGCAAATGCATACTTCTATGTTGGATAACAGACCAAGTCCCTTCAATACCACAGTGGATTAATACAGTCAAGGGTCTTATTCCATTTGAATCTTTTTGCAACAGCATTAAAAGACAAACCTTTTACATTCTATAAAGTATGGGACCCCTTATTTACCTATCTTGGGGCTGAAGAGAGACACCTATTAATGCTGGGTCTACAGAACCTGGCGTGGAAGGACTGAATAACAATCCAACGGTGATGTAACTTTATTTATTTATTTTTATTTTTTATTATTATTATCATAATAATTATTTTTATTATTATTATCATTATTTTAAATTTTTAAAATGTTTTTCTCTTTTTCTGTAATGATGTATTTGGTCATAATGTATGTTAATGTGTATTTTGTATCTTGTAGAGAATTCAAATGAATGGCCACCTGGGCAATTTGTGTTAGCTCAGATGTGTCAACTATGTTTAAACCCTGAAAATGTCAAAAGCCCCCATGCACAGTATCAGGTCCAAACCCTGGAAGAAAGAGGAGATACTGTGATCCCCCAAGTCTGTTTAAGGTAAATTCTTTAACAAATAGACTCAGAGGACGAACTTCAGTCAGTTACATAGGAGTTTTACTTGCAAGGAGTAACGGTCATACAGCACCTTAGTACAGCATGAGAGTCACTACCTGGTCACAGCCAAGCACATCGTTTTTAATGGTATGATACATAAAAGTCATGTGCATAGACAGAGGAGGCAAGACATCTGGGTTATGATGCCAAGAGTCTTTATCAAAGAGTCATTCTGAGTTTAACGTTTTCCATAGTTTGACTCCAGAAACTGAAATACAGAAATTTTTCATTGTTGTTCTAACTTTTTAAATTTGAGATTGAAGTTACCTCTTAAGTTATAGCCACTATGTCGATCACTAAAATGTTTCTGAATATTTGCCCAAAGTGAGTTCTGTTCTTTTAGTGTTTTCATATCAGTTTCATCACAGTCTGTTGACATTTTAGTTTTGCATTTTAGAACCGTGTTACTAACTTCATTCTCACCTACTGCCGAAAAATCATTGAAGTCAGATTACTATTAATCAATGTATAATTAATACAATTAGAATTATGAGTAGCAATCTCTCCTGCTAATTGTGGACCAATACTCAGAAGGAATTCAGGACCAGGATAAGACTGAGGAAACTCAGGAGAGTGTGGTCTTTTACAGGGAAACAGAACCAGGAAACACAAGACCCAAGAACCAGGATGCTGCCAAAGAGATTGTAGCCACAAACAGAGAAACAGTCACGTCATAGTACAACCAACAACTAGGTGAAGTGGAGAGCTGGTATAAAGCTTCCTCCACCTGATCCCTATTAGTATCAGGTGTGGCTAATCACCTAGCTGCCCCAGGAGAACACGTACATACACATGGGAAAGGAGGGACCAAGGGGAGGAGCAAACCAGGGAACAAAAGCAGACACCAGGGCAATGAAACTTAACCTACAGAGGACTAACTAGGAAGAACACAGGAAATGGTACAAAATAAAAGTCCCAAACAGGAAACCTGAACATGGACCATGACACAAAAGGAGAACAGAAGAAATGAAAGAGACAAGATGGTGATGCCTGTTTTGCTGCTTCATCAGCTCTGCTGTTGAGTTACGGCAGCAGCTCAGCTTTAAGCACTTCTGTAAGTGTTAGAACAGCATAACCTGTAGCATTAAATACGTCTGGATTTATCCATCTATAGCTAAACATTGTCACTTCAGCATCTTTATAAGGTGTGTCAGTTAGTCAGCCCTGGGCAACTCAGCAATACAATCATGTGGCTCACCATCCTCGGCTGTAGGCATTAGTGTAGCAGGACTGAGTGTTGTACATCACTCAATAGTGAGATGTGGCTGTGAAAGCAATGCAATCATGCAGGATAAATGCCTAGCTGGTGACATGTATGCTAATCTTGTCTTGCAACAACAGGACAGAGACTGCATGTGGAACCTTTAGTGTCAGAGGATGGATCAACACGATGCTTACTGAAGCTTGGACTGTCATGGAGGCTGCAATAACAGCTTGAATACATACAGGCATTACTCTTGCTATTTGATCCAATTGGGTAGAATAATAAGCAATAGGCCTGTTTTTGTCCCCATAAGGCAGCACTGAGTCAGCACTGAAGTCATGTGACCATTTTTACAATCAACAGTTTGCATAAAACATTTTCCATAGTTAGGCAGTCCTAAAACAGAAGTGCTGGTCAGGGTCACAAGATCATTAGAGGCTTTTTCTGCAGTTTCAGTCATTTTATTTTATCACGACCTGCCATAGGTGTGTCATAAATCAATTTCAACATTAGACAACTAGACAACTCTGAATAGTTTGGCAGCTGCAGATGTTTGTCATACCTAAGAAAAACATCGTCTGTCTTTTAGTTTCTGGTCTTGTTGCTTTAAGTATGGCTTCTTTTCTGTGTGAGTCTAGAGCACAGGAGGCTGTAACCTCGGTACAGTATTTAACTTTCTTTTTTCCACAGCTACAGTTTGTTCTTACTCACTTTGTGTCCCTGTTCTGCTAGAAACTTAAGCAGAGCTATGGTGTCTGTTTTACATTGTCCTGGTGTTTCAGAGCATATTAAAATATCATCTACACACAAAAGTACTTGACTTCCTTCAGGAGGTGAAAACCTAGCTAAGTTAGCAGACATTACTTGAGAAAAGATGGCAGGAGACTCACAATAACCCTGCAGTATACATAAACAGTCTGTTAAAATCAATCAGGAGATCAACTGTGTAGCCAGGCCCACATGGTCTTGTTTCTCTTGAGTTAGTTTTGATTCTATTAAGTGTTAACAGTGTTTCTTTTGTAGTTGTTGACTGTACATTTTTGTTTATACCACAACGTCCATTTTGAACACATTTTCCAGTTGAATGGAGTTTGCCTCCTACTTTTGACATTGGCCAGAAGGAGTTCTTCCCCACAAGAACCTATAACAAAAAGCTCTTCTGAAACACTATATAATAGCTAACTCTTTGTTTTGACCTTAATGTAAACTGGCACACTCCAAGCTTTGGGTTATCTGAGTAACCTTCATAACGTCTGTCCCCAAGATCTACTGAAAGATGAAAGATACACCATGTATCCCTGGCTCACAGATGATGTAAGCTGCAGCACCTTTGACTGCACTGACCAATAAGATTTTGAAAAGATATTATTAAGAGCTTTACTGTTTTTTCTTTACAGGTGGTGAAAGCAAGACCTGTCCAGCCGACCATACACTCACATATTCACATATTCACATATTCTTATTGTTATTGTGATATGGCATGCAGACACTAAACTGCTACAGTCATTGCCCTAATTTTGCATTACAAACATATAATTTCACTGCTAGGTGGAGAAACTGGATTAAAGGGGGGGAAATAAACTCCACACACTGGACATGCTTGCAGGTCAGATGCTGTGTTTTTTGATAACCATTACTGCATATTTTTTGAGTCATTTAACTAGCGCATCAACAAGTGCACAAATATTGTCATCTAGGATTTGAGGAAAGACTCAACTGTCCTATTTCCCAGAGTTGTTGGGCACAAGACCCCTGAAACTGGCAACCACTTCATTTTGTGGGTTAGTACCTTATAGAGTATAATGGATGTTTTGATGTTATTACACGTTGAACTTAGCTGTGAGCTGTAATGAACTTACCTTCCTCACTTGTTGAGGGTATAAAAGCAGTCTGAACCTTCATGGAGGAGTGAACACAGGATGGATGTTTCAGTGTCATTACGTGAAGAGATGCATGTCATATATTGCATATGAAGATCCTATTCAAGCATAATAACAACAATGATGGCATTTTGCTTAGGACAACGTGTGTAATGTGTTCACTGTGGCATCATTTAAATATTACCTGTAGTAAATGCAAAACCTGATCCTAACAAAGTTCACTGTATTGAAAGGTTTTGGTTGGCTCAAAAAAGAAATCAAAATCCGTGTCTCCCTGGCAGCAGACCAAGAGGAGTAATGAGCCCCTGAACCAAATTCGGTTTGGCCATCTGAGGGTCTACCATGCAACGTGCTTGGCTGCAGATTGTGTTTCTGAGGTAATGTAACTCAAAACGCTACCACATCAGTTGTTGCTACAACTTATTTAATTTGTAAACTGTTTATGGCATACAGTGCATTAGTTTAACACTTTTTTCTCTTCCTAAGGGGGAAGAAATTAAGTGAGTCCTGTATGGCAGAAGCAATCCATGTCTGCATATACCACAACAGAATTGGAAAAGGGCATAAAAGGTACATAGCGGTGTTCAGAATTGCCACGTTATTATAATACTATGTGAAATGACCCCTATATTGTATATGTATTTACTTGTGTAGGAGCTGAAATCTACAGTGGGTACGGAAAGTATTCAGACCCCTTTAAATTTTTCACTCTTTGTGTCATTGCCGCCATTTGCCAAAATCAAAACAGCTCATTTTATTTCTCATTAATGTACACTCAGCACCCCATCTTGACAGAAAAAAAACAGGAATGTAGAAATTTTTGCAAATTTATTAAAAAATAAAAACTGAAATATCACATGGTCATAAGTATTCAGACCCTGTGCTCAGTATTGAGTAGAAGCACCCTTTTGAGCTAGTACAGCCATGAGTCTTCTTGGGAATGATGCAACAAGTTTTTCACACCTGGATTTGGGGATCCTCTGCCATTCTTCCTTGCAGATCCTCTCCAGTTCTGTCAGGTTGGATGGTGAACATTGGTGGACAGCCATTTTCAGGTCTCTCCAGAGATGCTCAATTGGGTTTAGGTCAGGGCTCTGGCTGGGCCAGTCAAGAACGGTCACAGACTTGTTCCGAAGCCACTCCTTTGTTATTTTAGCTGTTTGCTTAGGGTCATTGTCCTGTTGAAAGGTGAACCTTCGGCCCAGTCTGAGGTCCTGAGCACTATGGAAGAGGTTTTCTTCCAGGATATATCTGTACTTGACTTCATCTTTCCTTCAATTGCAACCAGTCGTCCTGTCCCTGCAGCAGAAAAACACCCCCACAACATGATGCTCCCACCACCATGTTTCACTGTAGGGATTGTATTGGGCAGGTGATGAGCAGTGCCTGGTTTTCTCCACACATACCGCTTAGAATTAACGCCAAAAAGTTCAATCTTGGTCTCATCAGACCAGAGAATCTTATTTCTCATAGTCTGGGAGTCCTTCATGTGTTTTTTGGCAAACTCTATGCAGGCTTTCATGTGTCTTGCACTGAGGAGAGGCTTCCGTCGGGCCACTCTGCCATAAAGCCCCGACTGGTGGAGGGCTGCAGTGATAGTTGACTTTGTGGAACTTTCTCCCATCTCCCTACTGCATCTCTGGAGCTCAGCCACAGTGATCTTTGGGTTCTTCTTTACCTCTCTCACCAAGACTCTTCTCCCACGATTGCTCAGTTTGGCTGGACGGCCAGGTCTAGGAAGAGTTCTGGTCGTCCCAAACTTTTTCCATTTGAGGATTATGGAGGCCACTGTACTCTTAGGAACCTTGAGTGCTGCAGAAATTCTTTTGTAACCTTGGCCAGATCTGTGCCTTGCCACAATTCTGTCTCTGAGCTCCTTGGGCAGTTCCTTCGACCTCATGATTCTCATTTGCTCTGACATGCACTGTGGGCTGTAAGGTCTTATATAGACAGGTGTGTGCCTTTCCTAATCAAGTCCAATCAGTTTAATTAAACACAGCTGGACTCCAATGAAGGAGCAGAACCATCTCAAGGAGGATCAGAAGAAATGGACAGCATGTGAGTTAAATATGAGTGTCACTGCAAAGGGTCTGAATACTTATGACCATGTGATATTTCAGTTTTTCTTTTTTAATAAATTTGCAAAGATTTCTACATTTCTGATTTTTTCTGTCAAGATGGGGTGCTGAGTGTACATTAATGAGAAATAAAATGAACTTTTTGGATTTTGGCAAATGGCTGCAATGACACAAAAATATAAAGGGGTCTGAATACTTTCCGTACCCACTGTAATTTCAGAACCCGTGCAAGTTCCACAAGACAATACAAAAATAAGATTTTTTTTTAAAATGGTACTCGACTAAATCACACTATATTTTTGTGATTAACAGCCCAAAAAGATACACTTGAACGTATTCAAAAAAATCTTTATCCAGTGTAATCCACTACTATGTTTGTGTCAATTCAGAAATGAATGAATAAATGACAATTACACAGAACGGCACAGAAAACTTACCAAGTACTCTTTAATAAGGCAGTCAGACTTTTCATTTAAGTAGACACACTGTGCTTTAAGGATGCATTCCCGTCGTATTTCCACACTGGGATTCTGTGGGAGACCAGCAGATGATTTTTGTCTTTGTAGATCTGCTAAAAGTTACAGGTTAGGGCTACATATTAATATCTATTAAAAAGCCAGAGCAGGCACACCTATAAAGACATAGATAATTAAACAAATCAGGAGGAGCTAATGGGCCAATGAATAATGAGAGCGATAAGAAACAGCTCAATGAAAGCCAAACGTATGTTCATAGTTGTTTGCTTTGGAAATAATGTATTGAAATATCATCATGATCATGCTAATAAAGCATATTTGAACTGAGAGAGAAAAAAGAGAGATAACGAAAGAGTGAAACAGAGATACAGAAATAAGCTGAGTGGAGAATAACAGTAGCAAAAAAGTGTAATCATGTTTGGCGCACATTTTAAATCCACAGTCAGTGCCCAACTACACAAGCTAACAGACTACATACCCTATCCATGGTTGCCATGATGAGGGTGATATGGCGTCCTGCTGTACCCCCTTCTTTTTGAACACCCTAATTAGTTGGCTGGAGTAGTGATCCAGTCGGGACATAAAGGTCAACAGCAGAGGTACTGTGGTGATGCGGGTGAATTCTGCGTTTACCTGAAACATATTGTAATTGATTAAAAATAAACCACAACTGTTTGTGCAGTTTAATACATCCACCACAACCACAAAACCAGAATATCAACGCTTTCCCTTTTAATTTTTGTCAACTTCCAAGTTTTCCATTTTATCCATTTATCTACCACCATTTTATCCATTTGCTCAATATTTGGAACACCACAACACTCATCAGTTCATGTTTTGTGAAAACGAGGGGTTATGATTTGACGAATATACAAGTAAAATTAAAACACAAAGGATCAACACATTACCTCGCTCTCAGAAAACAGAGCTGGCCATCTGTTTTTGAAGTCTGCTATGAAGGGCATATCCTTGATGACTTCCTGACGTCTATAGGCAAAGGTTCTTTCCATTTTATGTTTGATTAGCTGTTGGTTGTTCTTTTTCTTTACCTCCAATACAAGTGCTTGCCTTTCTTCCTCAAGACTTTCTTTAGTTCCACCTGAAGGATAGTCCGGACAGTAATTGACTTCCGCTTTCCGTTGCTTCCCCTGGTTTGGACCTTGACTCATGGAACTCCGCTTTTATGCTCAACTCTGGGCAGCCAATATTCCTCAATCTAGTAGATTGTATATATATATATATAGATAATGAGGGTAACACCAAACATAAACCTATAATTCTATAGGTAATATAATATATTGTAGAATTACACAGTTTCACAGTTACTTAAATTGCCATTAAAAAAATTACACTATGCATTTCCGTGTACACACACATAAAGATAACAGTTTTTAAATAAACACATAAAATGTTTTAACTTGTTTTATTTCTACATCACGACATATTCTATTCCAGGCTGGTTACCCTTACCCACATTGAGCTAGTACATTTTTACAGGATGATTGTGCATTAAATATTGTTTAGGGCTAGGGGATGCAAACCTAACCCTAACTAGGAAATGGCAAAAAGAACTAGAATGTTTTTTTCATCATCATAAATTGTAATGCACACTTACCTAGTACAAATGTTCCAATATTTTGTTGAGAAAAAAAAAAAACAACAAAAAAAAACCAACATTCAGCTCTTTTTGCCATTTCATAGTTAGGGTTAAGTTTAGTCCTGCACAAAATTTAATGCGCAGTCGGTGAGTAAAAATGTACCAGCCATCTTCAGAAAAGGTTCAGGATTGTAAATAAAAAAAAAAAAAAAGTAAAACAATGAAAATTACAGAAGTGCAAAAGTTTGCATTCCCCTTCTTAAATTAATTAAAAATGAACTATAATTTCTGATAAAGGAAAAATTCTTGGTTTGACTCTGGTTTTAAACTTTTCCATATTGTAATTTATTGAGATGCACCCGTATTAAGTTACCATTAACTGTTACATGTCACCCCCTCTTTCCTACAAAGTGGAAAATTGCATACCCAAACAAAAGAAACAGTGTTCCAGAGCGAACTGCAGCTCGTATAATTGTGGTTTCAATGGCTTTTCTAAAAAATAACATGTTGTATAACTCATTGAAACTGACCGAAATCAGTAAAGGCGAACCATAATTTCACCATCACGCGGGCAGGTCGCCATTTACAGAACAGTTTAAAATAGTTTTTAAACCTCTGGGGTCTGAGGGGGTTTTTGGGGCCTGGACAAATTTTGACATGTCCTGACATTTGTGCTTTTTTCAGTGTTTTTTAAACATATTAATGTCTAAAGTCTAATAACACTGTAATCAGCACAAAATTGGCTACAATAATATGTGAGCTTCAAGGTTATACATTATTGTGTTTTTGAGAAAAAAGTGTTTATGCATGGTTAGTGAAAAACTAAATTTTTTTTACTCACTGAAATAAGACCATAAAACACAAACAGAACATTGGTTCACAAGACTTTGGAGACCAGCATGTTGTAGGCTAAAGTGTTTACTTCAGAGTGCTGTGAATGTCATCTTGTTCACACATTCACAGTAAACAATACACTGATTTAAATTTTCTAAGACACTTTTTGTCCAGAAAGGCCATATGCAAGAGGGTGTGTCTGAGGATGAATAGTCATGTGATTTACCTGAGAAGACTAAAGACGCACTGAACGACCAGACAAAAGCACGCATAATGAGCCTTTCAGTCAATGTAGATGGGACGGATTAGTGCAGCACAATACAAAACAATGAGGAGCCAAACGGTCCTCATTTGAGTTAAAATCAGTGTTTTTACTCTGAGGACAAGCTAAACTATTTGTCTCTGTGAGGAGTGTAAGGAACGCTGCTTCACGTCCGTGACACGCCATCATCCAAACGCGCAGAAAAAGTGAGTAAATTCTATGATGAAGTTTGATATTTTGTGTCATTTCTCGGGGGCGTGCACATATTTACCTGGTTCACCTGAGATTATTTACATGTGAACAGTGGACAGTGTACAAGGCGGGACCGCATTACCTGTAATGAGGTGAGACAGGAAAAAACGGACTTCTCCTTACGTTCATACGGATTAAATCAAAAGTGATGACTTGTTTTTGACTTGAATTGTTTCACTCAAAAGAAAACATTTCAATCTTTCTAGCCATATAATTCTAAGTTGTGTAAGTTGTGGTAACAAACTGGTTAGTACTGATTTCAGATATCTAGTGGGTAAAACCTGGAGGCAGCAGGTGGATGAACTCAGACTGGAGATGGTCTCTTCAACTGTTTTGTCATTGACAGGTGTAAAGTTCTACCAAGTGTCTCCAGGATGGCTGCAGAGCTGTTACTTGTCTTATGCAGTTTATTGCATGTTTAATACCCTGAACCTTGTCATTAAAAAATTGAAATTACTTCTGACGGCAATGGAGACAGAGAGTTTGTTGATCTCTTCACTGTAGCAAACAGGACACGTGAGTTGTTACTGCTGTTTTTGATGAAAGTTAACTGTGAATCCATCACACCCTGGGGATTTATTTGAGGCCATCTTCTTAACAGCTCCTCAATTTTCAAATCAGATTTGCAGAAATCTTTGTATGACCCTTTTTCACTGCCATAAACATTATTTATGTCAGTATTTGAGAAATTTCGTTTAAGTATATTGTTTGTATTATCACTTCTTACTTCCTGCTTCTGAAGAGTGCAGACTCTTCTGCTTGCTCCTGCTTTTGCCAGTTTTACTTTGCTTTTATTCCTTTTCATTTCATTTATTCTTACTGTTGGGAAATAAATTTTACTTTTACTTCATTTATTATATCATTACTCTTAAAAACGTTTATATTGATACAAAGAGTTGTAAGACCAAATTGTGAGGATCAAGGGTTACAAACCTTGCCCCACTGTGTGAAGAAGCAATCAGATGTGAAAGAGTCTAACACATACACTTACACACGCACACACACATACACTGGTGCTTACACATATACTTACCCACATAAGTAGTTTAGGAGAGTGACTAACTAAATACTATATTTACATGTGTGTTGTACAATGCCATAGAATGCATGGAAATCAAATGTGAATAACTTGATGATGGGTTAGCCCTCTAACTTTGTAATCACTAACATATGTGTGGTGTCCAGGGAAAGGTCACAGGGAGACAAAGGACAAAGGGAGAGAAGAGACACAGGAATAGTTTCTGCTGAGTGTATGCATGATGCTGCAGATAAGGCCGGCTTGCAGGAAGAGAGGCCTCTTATGATACATTGTTGCTGAAGGGAAAGCGAAGTAAAGATGTCGGGCTGAGAGAGGCCCTGGATGATACAGTGTCACAGAGGGAAAGGCAAAGCGTACTTAGGGATGGGAGAATCATAAAAACTTCAAGGATGAGTTACCATGAAAAGGGGTCATGCAAAGGGACTGTTGTCACAAGATGGTTTGTAGGAATGTTTTGTAGGATGAGGAGCAGCCCTGAACAAGAAGATAAGAAGAGGAGGATGGCAAAGTGCTGAGGGGTTGGGACCAACCCAGGGCACCAACAAGAGAAGGTGAAAGTCTAAACCAAAGCCCTCCCCACCTGTAGTCAACCAATAAGATGTGATTTTTGGCAACCGTATAATGTCATGTTTGTCCTTTGTTCATCATCTTTCTTCCTGTGAAGTTGGTTACAGCTAACTGCTTGCAGACTGTGATTTTCTGATCAGGAAGTGGGTCCTTGTACAAGCTTTGGAATTTCAATTAAATACTTTTGAGATCAATTAAACTCTCCTCCACTAATTCAGATAAACGAACACGCTGACATTACCCAATGATTCTATAATACACTTTTTAACATTATTTTACCCCTTTTTTAACTGCACTTGGAGTTTTAGTGAGGATTTTCTTTTTCTTTTTTGATCAACCTCCCATGACCATGCCTCCCTTCTCTGAGGACGATTACAGCAAACTCCTACAGCAAATTACTATGCTGGAAACTAAAGTGCAAAGGTTAGAGATGAACACAGAGATAAATGGACTATTTGGGAAGGAGGACACTACTCTACCACTCTATCATAGTAGCAGACAAGAGCATGCTAGTATACAGGTAACTAGCATTAACAAAACCGAGCAACAGGAGGGTTGTATCCGGGTAAATAAACCTACTGGTATCAGTCCTCCTTGGAACGCTCTCAGAGCAAAGCGAAAGACTAAATCACTTCCCTCTGACATGAGTGGACAAGCAACAGGCAGAACTCAGTGCCCAGAGATCTGTGATGTGACAGGCTGGCCAGCGTTATCATCCTCCTCAACTCCTGTCCAGAGGAAAGCACATCCATGGATAACAGCTAAAGGGAAAAACAGCAACAAAACTCCTAAGGAACCAACTGTACAGCTACAAAATAGATTTGCTGCACTACTGCAGGACCCTGGATCTTCATCTGATCACTTGGACGATCCCCCATATCCACAGAGAGGGGTAAAGTCAGAAAGCACATCGGAAGACAGAAAGCTAAGAGGAAAGCTAACAGGGCCTCAGACTTGGATTGTGGGCGACTCTTCCGTAAAAGATGTGAGGCGGATGTGCAGTAACAACACAAAAGTGCTGTATTTCCCAAAAGATATGGTCTCTGACACTACGGACTACAAAATCCTGAGCATTGTTGCAGAAAACCCAACTGTGAAAAACCTCGTACTACACACAGGGGCAAGTGATATTGTGAAGCAGCAGTCCGAAATCCTCAAAAAGGACTTTAATAATCTGCTAAACACAGTAAGGTCGCTAAATGCAGAGGTTTTTATCAGGGGACCTCTACCACCAGTCAGAGGAGGAACTGAGAAATTCAGCAGGTTACTAGCACTGAACACATGGCTTTCAACTGCATGTGATGTCCATTCAGTACATTTTATTTCTGGGATCGCAGGCATCTCTTTAAGGGAGATGGATTGTCCCTAAATAAATCAGGAGTAAAAGCTTTCACCTCCAACCTGTTTTTCTTCCTGCGCCACAATCTTTCCTCTGCCAAGGACAAGGTACGACGGGAATCTAAACAAAACGAAGAAACTTCAAAACATCCAGAGCCAACACTCCCCCCCGAATGCTCTAACATGGAGAGAAGTCAGAGCAAAGATGAAGAGGCCACACCCCCTCCACTAGCAGACACTGTCTGTGAGGATTCACTTCCCACAACCCCGCAAACCCTACCTAGTTCACCATCTTCCTGGGGCATCCTATTCCCTATCACCAAGAACCTCGCCAACCAGATGAAGCACATCACTACTGGGCCCAAACTGACCTGCTCCCCCGGTGTCATTTTCACACCCAGAAGCCCCTCAAAGCGGCATGCCCCACCGAGTCCTCAGCAAGTTCTGCTGCAATCATCACAACTGCAGCATCCACCACACCCTCCTCCACGCCGTCACCAAAACCATTCTTTGTCTCCACAGCCTGATAACAGCACAGTAAGCTCTAACTGATATGTGCTGGGTCCAGGCTGCAATACTGTTAGTCATGGCTCTCTCCAGAAAAAGCAGGGGCCCAGTATGCAAATAGCTGTTTCAATCCCAGTTTTGATAGGTAACAGAAAAAGTTTGGTAAATCTACAGAGAAATAAGGTTGCAGTCTGCATTCTGCAAATGTATGTATCCCTTGCCAACCACAGTATGTGCCAGAACATGGGGAAAACAATGTTTTTAACCCACTAAATTTAGCTCTTTTAAATGTCAGGTCTTTGGTAGGCAAATCATTTTTAATCAATGATTTTATTATTAGGCACAAGCTTGATTTGATGTTTTTAACTGAAACATGGTTAGGACAAGATAATAATGCTGCAGTTCTTATTGAATCAACCCCTGCAAATTTCAGTTTCATGAGTGAAACAAGAATACATAAGAAAGGAGGTGGAGTTGCCATTTTATTTAATTTTGACTCAAGTTTGACTCCTTTGAATATGTTGCTCTTCATACCAAATCCTCCTGTCGAGCAACATTTGTAACTATTTATAGACCCCCGAAGTACAATGCACATTTTTTTGACGAGTTTGCTAAATTACTATCTATTGTATGCATTGATTTTGATTGATTGATTTTGATTGCATTGTTTTAGTGGGTGACTTTAACATTCATGTTGATAATCTCAATGATGCAAGTGCAAATGAACTCTTGAACATCCTGGACAACTTGGGACTTTCTCAGCATGTAACAGATCCAACACACATCAAGGGACACACACTGGATCTAATAATCTCTAAAGGTCTTAATATTTCTGAGGTGGTGGTGACCGATGTTGCTCTTTCTGATCATTGCTGTGTTTTTTTTTTAAAACAACCACCCCTGGTGCTTTGAACACAGGCGAAACAGAGGTAGTCAAAAAGCGGAACATCAACGAGAAGAGCTATGCATTATTCATTCAGGCTTTTGCACCATCACCAACCATGCCATCAGCCCCTGTTGATGATCTTGTAAGCAGTTTCAGCTCCAAAGTTATGATTGTTATTGATTCCATTGCCCCAATTAGGACCAAGGTATTGTCAGCAAGAAAAAAGTCACCTTGGAGAAATGCCACAGTGGTTAAAATTCAGAAAAGAATATGCGGACAGGCAGAACGCAAGTGGCGAAAAACCAAACTCCAGGTTCATTTCGACTTGTACAAAGACAGTCTTCACAACTATAACCAAAAATTAAAAAATGCAAGGCAATCATTTTTCTCAGAGGTTATCAATAGAAACAGCAATAATGCCCGCACTTTGTTTTCTGTTGTAGACAGACTCACAAACCCAGCAGCCTCTGTTCCTTCTGAACTGCTGTCCAAAAAGTCCTGCAATGATTTTGCAGCTTTTTTCACCGACAAAATATCAAAGATGAGACAAACTATATCTAGCTGCAGTCCAAGGAACATGACAATATCACCTGTGCCTCCTTGTTCTCCAGTGAATCTAGAACATTTTGATCTCCTTGATCACAGAGCTCTGGCAGAAACGCTTCTACAATTAAAATCTACATCATGCTGCCTTGATATTTTACCAACACATTTTTTAAAAAATGTTTTTAACAGCTTAGCTCCAGATGTATTGCAGATTGTCAATAGTTCCTCAATAGAAAACCCCTCAGGATCAGAATAATACTGATCATTATACTTAGTATACACTGTGCAAGTAATGCAGGATAGTTAGATGATTTAAAACTGAAAACATTTGTGTACATTCGTATAAAAACAATGTCAGAGCAGCAGCAATTAAGACAGCAACAGAAGTCTGCAGCAGCAGAAGACCGTTTTGTATGAGTGAAGACCGTTTTGTATGAGTGCGTGTGTGTCTTCATATGTGTGTGTATATTCATTCCAGTTCCTTGTACTGGATATTGTGCAGAGATGATTCATATTTATGTATATGTGTGTGTGTGTGTGTGTGTGTGTGTGTATCAGTCCAGTTATGCTGAATTGAGGAGTCTGAGGGTTGTGGAAAGGAACTGTTACACAGTCTGGTTGTAAGTACCCGAATGCTTCAGTACCTCTTTCCAGGCGGCAGAAGGGTGAAGAGTATATGTGAGGTGTGTGTAGTGTCATCCACAATGCTGTTGGCCTTGCGGAAGCAGCGTGTATTGTATTGTAGATGTCCTTGATAGAGGGAAGAGAGACCCCGATGATCTTCTCAGCTGCACTCACTAACCTCTGCAGGGTTTTTCAGTCCGAGACGGTGCACTTCCCAAACCAGGCAGGGATGCAGCTGCTCAGGATGCTCTCAATAGTTCCTCTGTAGAACGTGGTGAGGATAGGTGGAGGCAGATGGGCTTTCCGCAGCCTGCACAGGAAATACAGACGCTGCTGGGCTTTGACGGGGATGAAGCTGGTGTTGACAGACCAGGTCACATTAAAAGACAGGTTGTTGGCACTACACCAGGCTGTCAGCTGTTGTACCTCCTTCTCTATATGCCGACTCGTCATTCTGGCTGATGAGACCCACCACGACACAGTTGAGTGATGCATTATGTGGCAGACCTACTCTGCAGGTCCTGGCAGAGCAGGTCTGCCACATAATGCACGCCCCTGGTAAGTCTGCTGTATAACACAGTGGGAGCAAACCATGTTAACGTGCAGTTATTTGATTTTATTTATTTTAGTTTTGTTTCAATTAGTTATTTCTTAGTTTTTTCTTCAGATTAAGCCAAATATCAAAATATATAAATGCACCCACACTAACACTAACTCTTATGGTTTTAATAATAATTGGGGCTATTTGGTTCATTTCATACATTTGATAATATCCAGCCTCATATCAACAATCTGTCCTGCACTTAAACTGAACAAGTGTTTTCAAACATGTGTTTTATGAGCATATATTTACATGTGAATTTAACACAAAACATTCAGTGGTCATCCCAAAAACCTCATCCTACCATAACGATCAGTCTATAAAGCTTTTCTTAACAAGCAGCCTTTGGAAAGCGAGCAGATTTCAGGTAAATCTTGAGTTCTTAATGCGGAAACACTATTTAAAACAGAGTTTAGCCTAATAAAACACAGATGACAAACATTCAGAAACTACAATTAGGCTGGGATCTGTTATCACTGCTGATAAACCTGAAAAAAACAACTTATGCCTTTAAATAGTCCTTTGCCACAGAATTTATTGGTTGGGAGTTTTTCGCTTTGGTCAAGCACGCTCCCGCGAGTTGCAGGCATACATAAATAGCAGTCTGGCCGGGCAGTCCGCTCTACGATGAGTCGTGGTGGTTCTTCCATTTACAAATGATGGAGGCCACTGTTCTCAACGGGACAGTCAATGCTGCAGAATTTTTTCTGTACTTTTCCCAGATCTGTGCCTCAATACAATCCTGTCTTGGAGGTCTACAGACAATTCCTTGGACTTCATGACTTGGTTTTCTCATGTATTGTTACCTGGGGGACCTTATGTCAGACAGGTGTGTGATTTTCCAAATGTCCATGTCCAATCAACTGAATGTACCACAGGTGGACTCCAATCAAGTTGTAGAAACATCTCAAGGATGATCAGTGGAAACAGGATGAACCTGAGCTCAATTTTGAGTGGCAGGCAAAAGCTGTAAATACTTATTATATACAGGTGATTTTTTTGTTTCTTCTTTTTAATAAATTACCAAAAATTTCAAGCAAACTTCTTTTTACATTGTCATTGTGGGGTTTTGTCTGTAGAAAATAATAAATTGAAGCCATTTTGGAATAAGGCTGAAACTTAACACAATGTGGAAAAAGTGAAGCTCTGTGAATACTTTCTGGGTGCACTATTCATGTCCATGAAAGCAGTGGCAAACTAAAATGATGTAAGTGGCCCTTCTGACTACACTATATCAATGGCTTCAAACAGCATTGTTCCATTTGTGTTTTTATTAAAAAACAGCAACAGTTAATGAACCAGTATTCTCTTCAGTAATAGACCCCCAAAACACATCTTTTCCAATTCAATCTGCTGCCTCGTGCCTACCTCTGGATCAACATTAGGTTGGTATGCAGCAACAATCACATATAGAACAGCTAAACTGACAGCTGGCAACTCAAACCCTCTGCTGTTTCCTCTCATCTTGTATGAGATGGGTGGTAAAGCAAGGTAAATAGAGGATGCTCTATTGTGCAAGTTTCACTAAACTCATATATGGTTCAGCTGACATCAGCGGTACCTTCAAAGATGTAAGACTCTCAGCTCAGTTTAGCTACAGAAGAGGATGCAAAGAACTAAAAGGTTGATTTGCATATAGCAAATACTAAAATTCACTCTTGCCAGACAGACATGAATATACTGCATATATATGTCTTGAGAATTTACACACCAACATCCCATGGGCTAAACAAGCCTGCTTAAATAATGTCAGAGGCCAAAAGAAACTGGAACAAACAGGATCTAAATCCCCCTCAGTGACAGATGCATTTTCACAAATTTCAAAACAAAGTGTTGAAAAGAAAACCACCTCATTCCTGCAGGGTGGTGTTAGTTTAGTAGTGTGCTCAAAACTAAGTGGCAGGCTTCTGACAAAAGTCAAATGTATAAATATTCTTGTGCAGCAACTTCCCACAACTTTCAACTTGTTATGAGCACATTCTTAACACAAGATACCTGAAAGTGACAGTAATGTTATGTGGACAGAGTGAAAAAGGGCTAGCCTCAGTCATTAAGCTCAGGCTACGCAGGCTTTCATGACTGAACTAGTAAAGACACAAACTGACAAGCTGATCTGCTTCAGAGATGAAACCACGAGGGAAAAAAAAACAACCTTTTACTACATCAGAATGTAAATTAACAGATTTGTAAAAATAAAACATACAAGAAGTTGGGAATTAAATTACAAACAGGATATCACAGGACATGTAAGAGCATATATTGACATTTATGTTTACGCTAGGGTATTTTACTGCCAAAACACAGTATAACAGGATAAAGAATGACTAAGATTCATTCAATGACTCATCCACTTCTGAGCCCAACAGTCCTCCACTGCAACAACCAAGTGCAAAGCTCTACTGCTGGCCTTCTTTCTTCTCTCCCTCTGATGAGGAGCTTGAGCTGCTGCTGCTGCTGCTGTCCCGCTCTGCTGCCATCTGCATGTTAAAGACACGCAAAGTGTCAAAAGGTATTCACAGCAAATAAATCTCCTGCGAAAATAACTCTAGATTTCATCATTTTCACCACAGAATCCTAACACCATTTCTACGTCATTATAGTGAATTACATAGCAAATGGCTACTAAAATAGTGAACTGTGACCAAAGTTATCTTGACACTACACTCTTCAGACACAGGAAAGTGGAAAAAAAAGCACTCAACTAACAGTCAACTGAGATGGGTGGTAGGATAATCTCATTCTTGACAGCTTTATTGACAGTCTCTTTGTCATCCCTTTCAACATTTGAACAGTGTAAATATTGTTTCTACCTTCTTATAGGCCATCTCGAACAATTTGAGCGATGCCTGCTGCAAGTTGGTGGCTGCCTGTTTGATGCTCTCTCCTGTTTCAGCGTCTTTGTTGGCCAGAAGAACCCTGACCTTTGAGATCTCGTCCTTCAGCTTGGTGCACTGTGACAGGATGGATCAGAGAGGAAACATGACTGAAAAAGCTGGGTCATGTGTAAATTTAGCATGCAGTACAAACTGTGAGATTCATTCACTATAAATCTATTCTGTCATGCTACATGCTGTGCTGACACGGCTGTGCCCGCCCTATTTTAGTGTATTTCAAACTGACATCTTTTATTCTGTTCCCCTATGGTATTGGTTTCCCCTCCTGCTCATGGAGCAGTAGTACCAACCTAGAACCAGAAATTCTTCTCTGTTAAGCCATGGTAGAGAACACTGCTTCTCTTTCATACTTAGGTTGTTGCCTTGGACACCATTTGTCCATGTGTATTCTGTTTTATCATGTTTTGGTGCTATAAGCAGAATATAGTTAATATTTTATCTGCAATTTATTTAGCGCTACCATAGCGGTAAGAAATTAGCGATACTTGGCCTGTGACTCAGCAGCAGTTAGCCTTGACATTTTATCGGTACAAAGCGCACTAGTTACACTCTTATTTCTGTTTGCCAACCGGGGTTTTGTCAGGTTTTCATACACTGTACATCTCCATCCAATACTGAAGAAAGGTTACACCTTCTGCTTATTGCACTATGATGCATTATGCTTATGATGCCAGAAAATCTGATGCCAGAAAATCTGAAACTGGTATGTTTGTCTAAACTGCTTCTCACCGCATTAGCTCATGCTTGGCACCCAACAGCTTCTGCCTCTTTCTGTGGATCAAAGAACCCACCTGACATGCACAGACACTACTCTGGACCTTCAGAGGATCCTACAGGTGGGTGATTTGGTTGTAAATACATCCAAAGTCTCCATCCCTTGCTGCTGCTCTTGTTTCTAATGTTACTGGTCATTAGGACTAAAGATGCTGATGATTGGTTTGGTTTGACAAGACCTCTTCATTTGTAATGTGTGCTTTAGCTTCGTCCCCTCGTCCTCCTTTCTTTTCTCTTTATCCAAAGCACCTCTTGTGTGTGTTGCTCCCCCCTCTCCTACATTTTGATCCCAGCGTACAGCTCGTCTATTTGGGGCCTGAAGAGATGTTGTATTTCGTTGCTCTTGGCCTTCATTGTTGGAGTGAGCAGACCGTTTTCGACTGAAAACAGCTCAGTGTGGATGTAGATGGCCTTCACCTAAAGGTTGTGTTGAGAGAATAGTTAAGTTCCAAGGAAACAGCATGTCATGCCTGTGCACCACAAAGTGCACATAGCTACACACGTCTATCCAGGAAAAGTTGTTTCCAATATTAGCTGATTTACAAGCAGGTGTTGTACCTGCTCGAAGGACTTGAGGCCTCCTTCCTTGCCCAGCCGCAGCATGTCATCCAAGATGGCCATCTTGACATCCTATGAAGACAAAAAAAAAGAAAAATAAAAGTTTCAAAATGTGAGACAAAAAGTCTTTTATGCAATATATAAATGATAATGGGTTTGGTCAAAGTTGTGTTTGTACAACAAAGCTGGATGTTTCAACCATTTGTTCACTTTGGGTTATCTATTGCTAACTTGGTTTCTGTTTAGATGCCAGCCTTGTGCTGTAGTTTATTATTTATCACTTGCAGCCCTATTTTTCTATTTGTATCTGCAATAACAATAAATGAACCAAAAATAGAGAATTAATATTTTTGTGTTTTTTCAAGATAATGCTAAATGAGTTCAGCTGCCTGACAGTCTCTCTACAACCTGCCCTGTAGAAGTACCTCCTACAGGTTATCTCTAATTAGAAGTCACTACTGTCTATGAAATCCCCCACCCTGTTGATATTCAACAACGATTTGCCCTGATATTCAACAGGGTGGGGGATCTGCCCTGTGGGCACAAGAAGCAGAATCTACGCAGTCTGAATCCATTGTAAAGTGGAATTAAACTCTACAGTGTTACCTCTCTGTCACATAGTTTCTGGTAGCTGCCCTGGACTCCCAGTGTCCTCTTGGTCCAGCCAGACAGGAAGTCTGGATCAGGCACCACCACTGCTACCAGACACGCCTGGAAATTAACATTGCAACATTATTATTATTATTATTAGTAGTAGTAGCAGTATCATTATTTTTATTATTACACAGTACATACAAGGTTGTCAGGATCCTTTTCTCTGGACTTCCTGTTTTATTTTATTTTGAAAGATCCTGACAGGAACTGGGTTTTGGTCATTTCAGTTTCTTTACGGTTGTCCTAATTAATTGATTGCTTTCACCTGTTTCTTGTTTTGTCCCCTGTCTTTATATACCTTAGTTTGTTCCGTGTCTTGTTTGCCGGGTTGTCTGCAATAGAACCCGCTCTATTGTGACATTGTTTTGATTTTGGACTGCCTTTTGCTCCCCCAGATTTAAGTAAGGATTTTTGTCTTCTTTTGGTCTTTAAGTCTTGGTTCTTTTCCCCTGTCTCCTGTTTATGTGTCTCTGCCTCCTGCCTTGTTTCTTGCCCTTGTGTTTCATGCTTGATCCCTTGTTCACGTTCATGTTTCTTGTGTGATCTGGTGCGTCTCCCGCGGTGTGTGTGTGACCCAGACCTTCATGCCCCGACCCCGTCTTTCATGTTCAAGCGTTTGTGTGATCTGGTGCGTCTCCCGAAATGTGTGCGTGATCCAGACTCCTCCAACCTTGTTCCCTTGTGTCCTTATCCTATGTTCATGTTTGATGTTGTCCCTTTTACCTTGTCTTCATGTTCCATGTCCTTGTATTTCCCTGCCTAGACCGGTTCCCTCTTAGTCTGTTTGGTTTCTGTTTTCTCCGAACCCAGTGAATAAAGCCTGTTGAGTATCAAGTACCAGTGTGGGCGTGTCTTTTGGTACAAACCTTATAATAATTCCCCGAGTCCTGACAAAGGTAAGCTGATGTATTACACCGTGTAGTCGGGATTTAGCTGCACATTGCACACTGACTTTTAAAGACAAGAAAGTTTAAAAGGAATCAAAAACCTGTAGACTGTCTCCGTGCACGAAGACCTGTGCCACTGCATCACTCCTCATGTAGATACCCTCTATCTTTTCAGGAGCAATGTACTCCCCCTGTGCCAGTTTAAAGATGTGCTTCTTCCTGTCCACAATCTTCAGTGTGCCGTTCTGTGTACACACATGCATACAGATTAACGTTTTGTCCACACATTTTGAAATGTTTAAAGGCTGTCAGAGACACAGCATTTCATGAATATAGTTATGTGTAATAAATTAGTATGTGCGGAGTTGAACTGAAATCATAAAGTAATATATGAAAATGTGTGAGGTTGAACAGGAACCTACCAGAAGCCATTTTCCAATGTCTCCAGTGTGAACCCATCCATCTGCATCAATAGTCTCTGCTGTTTTTTCTGGGTCCTTCAAGTAACCCTGGAACACATTAGTACCCTTCACACACACCTAAAAAGACACACATATACAAATGCTTATGAATGACATACATCATTATAAAACATGTAAAAGACCGAGTTTGTGTGCTGATGTCTGTTTGTTTTACCTCTCCCTCTCCATTTACAGCCAGGTAGTTCATCTCTGGCACATCCACCAGTTTAATCCAGTTACATGGCAGTGGAGCTCCAACATGACCTGGTGACATGTCAAGTTTAGTTCTTATAAACGAGTATTCGGTCCATTCATCATTTGTACAAGCCGACATGCCATTGATACAAAGAAAAAGATCTTTCTAAATTCAATTGAGTTATATTGTTGTTTACCTGCAGTCCAGTCCCCAGATAGGGTCATGGTGCATCCAGCTGTGCACTCTGTTTGTCCATAGCCTTCATAGAACTGTGACAGAGGAAAATAAACCCTAGGGTTATTAACAATAAGCAGTGTGGATGAAAACATGCTGATTGCAGGTCAGATGGCAGGAAGTCCACATATTGTCTATAATCCTGAAATTTAGGACAGATGACACACAGGGACAGGACGATATGTGGAACGAGGGCACAACTCAGCTGTTGCTTGTGTGTTACCTGACAGCCAATTGCAGCTCTGAGGAAGGTGAGAACAGTAGGAGAGATGGGAGCAGCTCCTGTCATAATGAGACGCACGCGTCCACCAAGGCTGGCCTGCAGAGGGCAGCACACACACATTTTTTACCAGTACTTTCACAACAAATTCAAAAACACAGATGTCACATAATGTCTGCAACATTAGTGCTTCCTGTTTCTGAATCACTTTCAAGTAAAAGACGTTTGAGGAAGACCATAATGATTGATAGATTTTTGGTGTGCTTTTATTATTCAGTGCCTCTAACATTAACTAAACATCCAATATGTGACTCCAGGTGCCATTTAAAACAAGGTTATGACTTTACAGTGTGGCTCCACACGGTAAAGAAACTAGGGTTGGGCAGTATAATAAAAAACATGCAAGAATGTCATTAGAAAGAAAACTAAAAAACACAGCTAATCACAGGCCGACCAGATTCACAGTCCACAGGCTTTTTGCATGTCACACTGCAGGTTTATGACCCAAATTTACAATATTAATGTGAGGAATCATTCTCTCACATCAACTTTCACCACAGGTAGTTCAAAATCACACGACTTAAAGGACATGAAGTAAATATTAAATAAAGAATGGTCTAGTATTTGGTAACCATAGCCTTTCTGTCCACAATGTAATGATTTTACACATTATGCACAAACAAAAATTGGAATAACCACATTTACTGTTGTGCCCAGCTCTACTAAAAACTATTCCTGGCCATGTAACAGTCAACTACACTGTAACATCAAAGCTTGGCCTGTGCTGGCTCCGGGTACCTGGACCTTCCTGAAGATGAGTCGATCCCAGATACTGTCTCTCCTCACAGTGCCTTTCATCATCTCTGCCTCCTTTCTCCTGTACGCAAATCCCAGCAGCCATCGCTTCAAAGAGGTGTCGGCTTGCCCAAAGATCTACAGAAACACACAGGCTTTAATTATAAGGAGCAGCGTCATAATCATTTAGGTTGAAGCTGCTTTCATGCAAACCATGGCAACATGAACATCTTTAGCGTAAAACATGAATCTGACCACGGCTGTAAAGTAAAGCAAAGTGAAGTCACCAGAGGACCCACCCACCTTATCATACATTCTGTTTAGGAGTCGAGGCACCACAGGGAACACGGTAGGTCTCAGCGTAGTCAGGTCGTCTGACAGAAAACGAATATCTCCCTGGAAAAAGCCGATCCTTGCTCCATGCACTATCATCACACACTGTCAGCAGTCAGAGATAAAGATGCAGAAGTGAAAAATTAAACGTATGTCATTAAAGCAAGGTTGACATAAAAGGTATGCAGAAACACTGATCCATGCTCAACAAAGAATGACTAGGGGAACTACATACCTGTGCTACTCTCTCAAACATATGAGCCAGGGGCAGGAAGGAAATATGGATGTCACTGGGCATCATTGGACAGCAGTGCTAAACCAAGCACACACACAGGTGAGAATACAAACACACAAAGACACGTGGACACACAGAGACGCATGAAACGAGAGGAAGCAGAGAAACAGACAGGGAAACACATTTACACACAGGGAGGGAAAGCAGTCAGCATTAAGGATTATACCTCCATCACCCTCTCAAACATATGGGCCAAAGGCAGAAAAGACTGCATGACATCTTCTGAGGTGGTCTGTGCATAAGAAAGCTTTTATTGTTAAAACCAACCAGCTACCAACATGACATATATCCACTGTACCTTACTCTTATCTTGTGGGCTGCATGTGTGTGTTCACACGTCAGTCAGCAAAAATGCTGTTTTCATGTATACTTCCAAAACAATGTGGCTCCATCTCCTGATGCAACCGAAGGGGGAGGGGAAAAGAGGAGATAAAGACAGAAAGGAGGAGAGGAGATAGAGAGTTTGAGACTGTAAGGAGGAGGCAGCGGAGGAAAGGAGGAGATAGAGAAGGAAAAGAGAGAGAAAGAGGAGGTAGAGACCGCAGGGAGGAGGTACAGAAGGAAAACAACCTCGCCCTTAATTCTAAAATCCTGCTATTACAGAAGCTGTAGTTTCACAGTGACTCACATGTTACTTCAGCTCACCTTTGTCATTTTGATGAAGGCTGAGCAGTTAGACACTATATTCCCATGTGTCAACATGGCTCCCTTTGGGGCTCCTGAAAGTGAACACAGACACAGACACAGACACACACACGCACACGCACACGCACACACACACGCACACACACGAACACACACACCTTTATGAGCAAGGTGACAGATATGTATTCCAGACACAGTTAAAAAATGATTTGGGGTTCAATTATACGTGTGTGTGTGTCACCTGTTGTTCCACTCGTGAAGCAAATAACTGCCATGTCCTCAGGCTGGGGAGGCTGATTGGGGTTTGAACAGTCAGTGTTATTAAACATGTAATATTATTATCATTTCAAGTATGTATACATATATTCTGAATTTGGTATCCTCTGGCTCACAGTAGCAGAGAGTCAGCTCTAACTTACCACTGGTTGATGATAGTTGGCCTTTCCAAGAGCCTACACAACCAGAAAAGATCATTAATAGAGTTCATGTTTATGTAATAAAAAACGTAGAAAGCAAAATAAAACAAACAAATAGGAAACTAATAAAATGACAACAAAGCAAATAAACTACCAAGAAAGAAAAGGTTACATAAAAATGCAAGGTTATATCTGTAAGAAAATAACTAAAAACTGTTTATCAAACAACAATTCAGAATCTTTCCAAAATAAAGGGATAAGAACATAACAAAAAAATACAAACGCAAAATAAAAAACAGGTAGAGTCAAAAGCTGCCTGCTGACCTCCATCTCCTGCAAGCTGAGGATGTGGATTCCTGCTTGTTGCCCCCGGCTGACCAGGTCTGCACTCGGGGTCTCCATTACAACAATGGTTTTCACTGTGTTTTTCTTGCTCTTATCACAATCTAGTACCAGATTGACTTTATCTACCACGTCACACACTATTGTTGAAATGGAAGCTGCAGAAACAATGTGAAAACACATGCTGACAAATGGGCAGTTTTTCACTAGCACAAACATGATACATGAGAAAACTGTCTTTGCTCTGGCTTACCTTTGTCTATAATGTAGGCAATGGCTTCTGTTCCCAGTGTGTCATACAGAGGGACTGACACCAGAGAGTAGGTGTAACATGCCAACTCACTAATGGTCCACTATAAGCACACACACACCAACAAATAAGAATTTCTGGGCAATATATTTAGTTGCTGACACTAAAGAAACGCTGGTATGATAATCCAATTATTGCTAAGGCTCAGTGTTGGTGCGATTTTTGACAAATATCCACAGATATTATCGATACAGGGTAAACAGAATAACTGAGAGTCCCATTAAAGCTCTGTGTGAGCTAAGTGAGTGTGTCAGTACCTCAGGTCTGTTCTGAGAGAAGATGCCAATATGTGGATCAGTGGTCTTGGAGTGCCCCTTGTGAAGAAATGCTGAACCCAGATTCTCCATTCTCTCCATTACCTAACACATGCACATATGCTTATTAATGCTCTGCCAAAAAACAGCCACATACTTTGACCTTATTATTTTATAAATCAGATTTCACATCTTCCATACCCAAGTCCAGTTCACGTCAAACAGCACTTCTGGTTATTGCCGAGTAGTTTTAAAGCAGTTAAACTCTGTAATCAGTCAGTAACACTTCAGCACAATGTTTTCATTTGTGATGGTGGAATGTGAAATTACTACTTCACCAAAAATGTTCAAGCTGAATTAAAGTTTTACTATTAGTCTTAGATGATTAGCAAGCAAATATGTTCCCTGTAAATTTGAACAGAATTGGGTCCCTAATAAAGGAAAATTAAATCCTGAGTGTTAATTGGCTGCACTTTCCAAGATACAGCTTCAGGTCAAAATTGCATCAAAATGATTCAAAATTAGGAGAAGGGTATGTGATTAGGCTCCATAATTTTCTGCAAAATGTGATATAGCAGTGAAAATTGTGCCACACCAATCACTATAAATGTATCTTTTTGTTGATACCAATAAAGTAATGTTTGCTAATAAAAAAACAATAAATTATGATCATCAGGTGCCCCCTTCCCTCGTAGGCAAATATACTTGCCTGTGTATAGATCATTCTAAGTCTTTAGCCAACCAGCACTTTTAACACCTGTTTTAATTCATCTCATTAAAATATGGAAGAATTAGCACATTTTATCTCTGAGTTCAATCATTTCTGTGTGTGGGCTTTTATGTTTTATTTTTATGTTTCCTGTGTCACCGAGACTTATGCCAGGTAGTTTTATGTTTAGTTAAGTTGATGGGTTTCCCCTGTGTCTGATCTGTCTTGTGTGTCTTCCCTAATTGGTTCCACCTGTGTCTTGTTAACGTTACCCCAGTTTGGTACTCCTGTGTGCAACTTACCAGCATTACTTCCAGTGATTTGATAATCCCTTGTATATCGACTGATTGCTTATGTTTTTCGACCTGTTTTTTGCCTGTGTCCACTGGATTACCTTCGCCTGCTTCTGCTCTATTTTGGTAGAGCAGTTGAATAAGGACTCCATCTATTTTATTTTCCGACTCTATCCTGTGCTTTTGGGTCCTACCACACCACCTGCCCTGACAATTTCCCAAAATTTAAAACAAATAATCTAAGCAAACATTATGGCATATATTTTTAAAATGCACTCACTAGCAGCAGGGCTAACTATAACACTGACTGTATTTGGAGATGCTCAGATTCACTTGTTTTTAAAGAACCTTTTGTGTACATCAGTACAATGGCTGGTTAGTATGGTTTCATATTTCTGACAAGGAAACAAGATATTACTACTCCTGCAGCCAAATAACAGCAATATACTGGATTATTCTGATTCTGATAATCTGCTGAAATTTCTACTTAGAGGTGTAATTAAATGAATAATAAAGTTGGGGCACTCGGAGGAGACATAAAAAACTGAATGGTCTAAGCTGGTCAAACTCAAAAGACACTGGATACCACATTTCTCACTAGACGGTGCTTCTTAAATGCCCAAGTCAACTGGGCTTGAACTGAACTTGATGTGTACAGCTAGTGAAATGAGCCTTTAATTATTTTAGTACCATAAATATAATTAGATAAATCTTCCATTGGACCTGTCCAGGGTGTACCCCTGCTTTTCACCCAAAGACAGCTGGGATAGGCTCCAGCAGATCCCTGTGACCCTGGTTAAGGAGGGTTCGGGTTAGCGGGTATAGATGATAGATGGATGGATGAATCCTTCATTTTAGAAAAAAATGCAAAACTACCTACATGGAAATATCTCCCCACCATTCTGTTGACTTCACAAATACAACAACTGTGCTGCCTTCAGCTTTCCCGCTAGAGGCCATAAAGCTGATTTTTAAGGTGAGCTGCTGATGAGTCCCACCTGTCTGTAGGACATCCATTCATAGGGCTGTTTTGGTTTCCTGGAGCCTAGACAGGGTCCATTGACTACAGGGTGGAAGGAGAGAATAACACAAATTAAAAAAGACACGGACAGAATTTCAACTAAAGAGTGGCTGGTATCTCATCATACACCTCCCTACTACTCATGTAAACAATAACTTCCTACCATGTATATGCTTCTGCTGATATATAAAAGATATGTGTTATTGGAAAAACACAGTAAATCTACACTGACAATAGAAAAGGCTAGATGCTGTGATCAAGCACATAACATTTAAACTCTGAGGAAAAGCTTGGATATTATTTGGTTAAGCTGCCAGGCTCTCAAATAACCCTAAGCCTGAATTTCATAATATCATATCATTTGTGACTTACTGGAGACTCGGGCCCCTCTGAGGAAAAACTCATACATTGTTCTGGCATCATCATAGAAATGTGTTAAGTGACCATCTTCATTTTGCAGAACAGATCTGCGCGCCAAATCGCCGCCCTGATAAAAGTAACAAATACGGGTTAGAAAACTACGAGTGTAATTCAAACATCCTGCCTGGGTATTTAATTCATGTACAGTTGTGCTGATTGTCAGTGGAAAAGCTTCACTGTTTTACTCTATTGCACATGTGCCATTTTACAGGTCAGGATGCCATAGTTTAACAAATATATAAATCCAAATACTACATGATACTGAGAAATAAGAAATGGGCAACCTCAGTTGTCAGTGTTAGAGAGTGATGTGTTTGAGACAAAGGTAGGCTACTATGCCATGGAAATTATACTGCAATTTTAAAATTCTGCTTATATATTATATATTTCTATTTGTAGTTAAGTAGTGATTTACATCAATTTCAAGATCTCAACTTAAACCCAGCTTGTCATTTTCAGATAGTGAACAGATGACTTTTGGGTTGTAGACCCTCTTTAATTTGACAGCCAGGCTACGTTTGACTTGGTTTGTGTTTGTTCTGTCAGGATGGAATAGCATAGAAATCCTGTGTTTATCTTGGGACCTACTTGACTGGAGGAAAGGCATTTGACATCTGCATATAAAAATAAAATATGTAAAATTATTCATTGATAGGACAAAACAGTGTGGATGGTGAAGCTGGACCATTTATCATACAGTAGCTTTGCAAACACAGATGAATTCATTAAGTTAATTCTATATTTGTGTGTAAAGTCCTGGCTACACTGCTTTTAATGCACTGTAATGTGCCTCTTTGTGCATCCCACTGACCAGAAAAACAGGGCTTGTCCTGCTTTTGGACTGACTTAGAACCAGTACTTAATATTCTTTCTCTGATATACAACTGGTACTATAGCAGTTATTGTTAGACCATCTTAGACCATTTGCAGATGGTACACTCCACCCTTTTTTCAAAGCCACGCCAAGAACCCAACAGTTGAGATCAGTGTGTTGCCTGTGTATGCATATGCATAAACAGTCTGCTTTAAAATGACTGACAAATTAAAACACAAATCTACACACTGAAATCTGAATGTTCTTATTTACTGGAGGACAAAATATGTGTCCTGTTGTTTTAGGTAAAGACTGTAGCAATGCTGGAATTATAAAGCATGCAGTAGAGAAGAATAAGCACAGCTGTCTGGCATTAGTTGTAGTTGTCGGCCTATCAATTTTCATACTCTTCATGTTGCATGGCATTTTAACCAGCAACATTTTAGATGATGACTGACAGACAGATTTTGAACTTAAACTCACCGGAACCTCAACTGATTGCATGTGGAGGTCACAAGCTGGAGGAAGGGGCTTGGGCCGTGTTGCCAGGTAGTAAGTTGTCGCAGCAGCCACTGCCCCCATGCTGACCACCATGGGGGTGGAAACACTCCTGATGTACTCACTAACGTCATCCAGGTCTGGAAACCTTAGCTTCTGAAACAATTCCTGGCTTAGCATGTTGCTGCTGATGAGGTAAAAGGCGACTAGGTGTTTGTGGAGAGACAACCTGTTTGTGTGTGTGTTTGGAGTAGTGAAGTGTGAGATGAGTGTCAGGTTGAAGTGCTGGCAGCAGGGTGTGCTTGATGACACTGTGCACTCTCTGCCGGCCCTGGGTGTGAGGTAATGCCCTGAGGTTAACTTAAGAGTGTGTGTGTGTACTGTATGAAGGAATGTGGTGTGGGATGCTGGCCAGGAGCAGACCTACTGTGACAAAGAGAAGAGTCAATCATTTGTAAAATTTTTTGCAATGTTATCTTTTAATTTTAATGCCTAAAAGCTTGAGGTTTGTTGCCTCCTAAATACACTGCTTGTGTGGAGATGCATAGAGATCTAGTCTGTATCCTGTCGGCTGAACTTTTGCAGCAACAGTAATTGACTTTCAGCTGAACCACTGTGTACAGAATAACAGCAAAAACCAAAAACAGAGAGGACAGTGTAAAACTGTAGGTCAAACTCCACATAATTACAATTTCAGAATAAGAACATGCTAAATAAACAATTCTAGTCAAAAAATAAATCTTTGGTTTTTGCACTTTATGACTTTGCCTTGAACTCCGGCTTCTCTTACTCAACCTGCCTCCTCTACTAAGCCACACCCTTTGTAGGGGCACGTGAGAACAGTGCAGCAGCAACACAACATTTATGCTTCCTTTCAGTGTGGCACACAAAAAAACAGATGCACAGTTTTTTCTTGGATTCAATGCTCTGTGCTCTGATGGTAAGCCCAGCTTTGTACTGCTGCTACTACTGTAGAATTACACCAGGCACATGCTGCTGTTCTTTGCAGTACAATTAGATCATATGTCATATATTTAACAGATTTTCTCTGGACAAGTTTTGCAAGTATGAGGTTCCCATGGTCTGTGCATGTATTTGTGTTTAGGGGTGGAGAACAAGGTCCTTCCGCCACACACACACACACACACACACACACACGCACACACAGACGCACACACACGCACACACACACGCACAAACACACACACACAGAGATTTATGGTCGAGTCCAGGTCCACCCCCATGTGAACTCTGAGGATGAAGACAACGACCTTAGGCCCAGATTCTAAGTTCACAGTTCAGACTGACAGGCGACAAATCAGGACCAAAGTGAAACTTTCAGAAGACAAAAGTGATCAGATCCATAGCAAATCAACATGCTCCACTGTGTTGGAAGGAATATTCACTAATGAAGGCTTGCGTGTTAAAAACATTTCCATTACCGTTTCAATTCACCTAAACCTGTTCACATTAAATGGATCAATTGTTAGTTATGATTCAGCTCTCTAATAGCAGGGCCCTGGTAATTCAGTGTTATTTCTAAGGACATTAAGATTGAAATTATTACATTTTGCATTTTCAAACTTCCTACTCAATTCATATGTAAACTTTTTTTAGTATTAAAGTGAGTTTGTGTATATTTGGCAGAACAGCACTCACATTGGTAAAGGCTTAAGGAATTCCTAATTTTGTGTAACAACAGATCAGATTCAGCAAGGTTTGCTTTAAAGCTGTGAAGGTAGTCACATGGATCAGCTCAAGCAAGGCTGAAGCAGGGCTGGTGTGGGATTGTTTCTAATAACTGTTTCAAGTAGCAGTAAATACACTACATACATTACAACAAAATAATACAAGCCATAGGAGCTGTGTTTGATCACAAAGGATTCAAGACATTTTACAATGTGAAATGACATTAACTTCACACACCAGCCTATACAGACTGAGACTGAAAGGCAAGCACTACTAAAACCCTTTCTGGTTCAGGAAAATTACAAGAAATATCACAGTTTGACGAGTGTTTGTATGTGAATGCACCAAATCCCCTCTTTCACAGTCACTAAATTAGCTCAAAGGACAACTGTGGATATAAAGTAGGGTTACAACATTATCTCAGTATTGAGGTATTTCTATATCCCTGCATATGTTTCTAGTCCATATATCGTATTACATGTCTTTCCTACTCACCTGTAAACATGAAGTAGCTAGGGGAGACAGCCACCGCGGGAATGCTGTGTTTACTGCAGCTACAGCAACCAGCTCACACTGCTCTCACAGAGGAGGATGCACATATACACTACTGGTTCTGTTTCAAGGTGATGTGTAACCTCGACTAATCTACCAATCAAAGGTCAGACTGGCTCAAGGGAGGCCTCTCATTGGCCAGTTACAGCAAGCCAATCAGTCTGACTGTTCTCTAAGGTTTGATGTAAACAGTCAATGAACCTATCCATATTCAAGATCAGTAAGATAGTGAAGGTTGGGGGAAAACATGTAATAATTAAATACAATTTAATCAAAATTAAAGTTTTTTGAAAGAACACAATCAAGCAGGGAAGTGAATGGCAATGCAGCTTCTTTAGCGCAGTGCCTTAAAACAGCCAACAGGGTGAAGCAGTTGCTCAGTCCCCTCACCTTTGGCCCAGTGGCCTGTGACCTCATGTGCTCAGTTGAGATGGCTGGACCAGTGAGATAAAAGCTGATCAAAGTAAAAAAATATGTAATAGAGGAGGCTTTCCTGCTGCCTCAGCACACATCGTTTCTTTCACACTGTATTTCATCTTGTTCATTGTCTGCTATTCAAAATACCCACTACAGTTTCTAAAATCTTAAGGTAGCATCTTCAAAATGCCTGTATTGTTTGATCAATAGCCCGGCAACAACAAAAGTACAGTCATCCAAGAGTGCACACATTCTCACACAGTGCAAAGTAAGAAAAATGTGAATCATGACATTTAAAAAGGTTTTAGATGCCTCTAGTGTGAGTTTCTGATACATCTGAAATTTGCAAGGTTATATTTCAGAGTACCGCTCATCTTTTTTAAGTGCTGTTTAAAACTGAGTGTAGGATCTAATGTAACGCCCAGATATTTTAATTCAGTTACATTGTCTATATTTTCCCCATTGACAGTTATATTAGGATAATCCTTGTGTTTTTGTTTGTTGATGAAATACATAGCTGTTTTGCCTCTGTTCAACGTAAGACATGATTCATTAAGGCATTTTAACACTTTCTCCATAGCAACCGATAACTCAGCCACTTGATCAACATCCTTGCGTGTACAGGACTGTGTCATCCTGCATACATTTGAATATTTATGTGATCTCCACAGACTGATCATTTATAATCATTTATATACAGGGTACCACAAGCCCTGTAATAGAGCTTTGTGGTACTCCCATGGTGCGAGCCCTTGTTTGTGATACAGCTGGGCCTCCTCAAAACTCCTCCTGATTCCCATGTCTCCTGGTCTCACTCCTACCCTCCTGTATACCTGAGTTGAGTTTACCATGTGTTATTGTCTTACTGCCTATTCTACCACCTATTATTTCACTTCACAGAGAGGTGTGTACAGCTAACCAACATCCAATATGACATTATGACATCATACTGCATTGTATCAACAATAAATTTGTTCCCGTTTTATACTGCTGGATGTAGCAGCCAACTATGATTTTAAATTATTTTTCTGTTTGTTTATTTGCATTGGATCAAAGTGGAATTGTTGCATCATCAGCTTTATTTTAAACATCCATAAATAATGTCTGTAAACAAGACACAAAGTGCAATGTAGTTACTTTCATTTTTTGTTTGAAATGTAGCAGAAAAAGGTTAATGCTCACTTATACCTGCCCACCATCACAATTGTACAATGTATTTACAGTATTAGTACTTAGATTTCAGCTCCTACACAAGTAAATACATATACAATATAGGGGTCATTTCACATAGTATTATAATAACGTGGCAATTCTGAACACCGCTATGTACCTTTTATGCCCTTTTCCAATTCTGTTGTGGTATATGCAGACATGGATTGCTTCTGCCATACAGGACTCACTTAATTTCTTCCCCCTTAGGAAGAGAAAAAAGTGTTAAACTAATGCACTGTATGCCATAAACAGTTTACAAATTAAATAAGTTGTAGCAACAACTGATGTGGTAGTGTTTTGAGTTACATTACCTCAGAAACACAATCTGCAGCCAAGCACGTTGCATGGTAGACCCTCAGATGGCCAAACCGAATTTGGTTCAGGGGCTCATTACTCCTCTTGGTCTGCTGCCAGGGAGACATGGATTTTGATTTCTTTTTTGAGCCAACCAAAACCTTTCAATACAGTGAACTTTGTTAGGATCAGGTTTTGCATTTACTACAGGTAATATTTAAATGATGCCACAGTGAACACATTACACACGTTGTCCTAAGCAAAATGCCATCATTGTTGTTATTATGCTTGAATAGGATCTTTATATGCAATATATGACATGCATCTCTTCACGTAATGACACTGAAACATCCATCCTGTGTTCACTCCTCCATGAAGGTTCAGACTGCTTTTATACCCTCAACAAGTGAGGAAGGTAAGTTCATTACAGCTCACAGCTAAGTTCAACGTGTAATAACATCAAAACATCCATTATACTCTATAAGGTACTAACCCACAAAATGAAGTGGTTGCCAGTTTCAGGGGTCTTGTGCCCAACAACTCTGGGAAATAGGACAGTTGAGTCTTTCCTCAAATCCTAGATGACAATATTTGTGCACTTGTTGATGCGCTAGTTAAATGACTCAAAAAATATACAGTAATGGTTATCAAAAAACACAGCATCTGACCTGCAAGCATGTCCAGTGTGTGGAGTTTATTTCCCCCCCTTTAATCCAGTTTCTCCACCTAGCAGTGAAATTATATGTTTGTAATGCAAAATTAGGGCAATGACTGTAGCAGTTTAGTGTCTGCATGCCATATCACAATAACAATAAGAATATGTGAATATTTGAATATGTGAGTGTATGGTCGGCTGGACAGGTCTTGCTTTCACCACCTGTAAAGAAAAAACAGTAAAGCTCTTAATAATATCTTTTCAAAATCTTATTGGTCAGTGCAGTCAAAGGTGCTGCAGCTTACATCATCTGTGAGCCAGGGATACATGGTGTATCTTTCATCTTTCAGTAGATCTTGGGGACAGACGTTATGAAGGTTACTCAGATAACCCAAAGCTTGGAGTGTGCCAGTTTACATTAAGGTCAAAACAAAGAGTTAGCTATTATATAGTGTTTCAGAAGAGCTTTTTGTTATAGGTTCTTGTGGGGAAG